>NW_025110215.1:1340554-1405128 GCF_011392965.1 Frieseomelitta varia | reverse complement strand
TGCCTTCTTCTTTTTTTTTTTTTTTTTTTTTTTTTTTTTCCCTCTTTTTTTTTTTTTTTTTTTTTTTTTATTTGGGCTTCTAACTGTTACAAGTACTGGTTTAAACCGATCTTCCAAAAGTGTAGCTATCTTTCTAGGCGGGGAAGTTCCTTTAGCCGCGAGCAACTTCGAATGATCTGGAGAGTGACTTAATTCCTTAATTCGATATGACGGATATTTATTTTAACATTTGTGTAAACTTAACAAGGACAACTTTTATACTGTAAAATGTAAATGCAATACGTATACAACAAAATTAATAAGAAACGATGAAAGGAAAAATTAAGAAATCAATAGTCTTTGAGAAACGTACGACGTCCTCCAGATGTCATTATATGTCAAGAGGTTAAGATGATTTATTTCAAGTATTTTCCCATGAGCCAAACAATTCTTTCCGAAAAGTTTAGTCATTTTCTTATTGTGCAAGGTCCAATTTTTGCCATCCGATCTTTCGTTACAAAGCTAAGTAAGGAGATATTAGGCACTTGGTTTTATCCTACTTTTCCTTATATTTTCAGAATAGCCGAACAACAGGAAAAAAAAAACTTTCAAGCTTGTTAGTTAATGAATAAAAATATTTCCCTCTGCCCCAAGTATTTTATGCTTTTCCTTTCCTTCTTCCGTCTTACATTCAGATATTTTCGTCCGCGACAAAAATGCAAAGATCGCCGAGATGCGAGCTGAAAGATCATAGGATCGTAGTCAAAAGAAACAATCGAACCTAGTTAATCCGGCATTATTTTTCGTGAAAAATCGCGCTCGAATCGAGGATTAAGCGACAGAACTAAAACGTTCGAAGACCGGTACGAAACGAACAATGAGCGGAGGCGTGATTGACGTCTCGATGAAATATGTTCAACACGTCCCGATTAAAGACGCTGTTCCTGAAATTAGATTGTCTACGAGAGCTATGTATGTACATAATCCTCGCTCAGCATCAGGCGCAATTACGAATACGCAAGAAAAACCAGCGCGCCGATCGGACCCGACCGCCGAGCCTCCGCAACCGGATCAAGGCTTGTTCATTCTCTCTCCGCGGAGAGAGAAGAGCGATCATCCGTTCCCTTCATAGATTATCAAATCGCGTCGAGGGTAATTAGATTTCAATTACCCGCGTACGAACGATCATTCTCTCCGACGTTAGGATCTAACGTCCATCTAGGATCTAGGTGCTAGACAAAAGCGTCGTGAAGAAAGGATTCCGCGAATCCTCGCGTTCGTAGAACGCTCTTTAATCGCAACAACGTATGCAACGCGCTATAGTTAACCACGAGCAATTGCCAGTGGCAACGAGGATCGAGGTCTCCTGCGGACCGAAGAGGATAGGAGAATCATCCATCATCCGGCTGATGATAAATTCACGAATTGGCCAAAGGATCGTTCGGCAAGTTGGTGTTTCGCAACGATACAGCGATACGACGTGACACGACGTGACGCGACTTGCGGCGTGGCGGACAACAGGCGGACCGTTTCGCGCGTCGTATGCAAATGCCGCGGAAGCGGCAGCGGGCTGAACATCGCCGCTGGGATTGGTCGGCGATCGTTTTTTCGCGGACGCGGGTCGATGCAAAAAGGAGCGCCGGTGGCCGCGGATTGGCCGGCTCCGTCAGCGCGGTTCACCGCGACTTTTCCGATTAGAAATCAACGCTGCACTGGATGCCCCTCTACTTAGGAGGAGCCTGCCGAAGTAGGTCATCCTATCTTGCCTTGGACTAGCGGTAAAATAGCCTCTCTCTCGAGCTTCGAGTGGGGGTGGCGTGGAGGGGTCTCCTCCTCGATGACTCGGTTCGGTCGTTCTGCTTCTCTCCTTGCCGATCACCGCTCGTCCTTTCTTCTCTCTTTCATCCGCCAGTTTCTTCTCTTTCGGCGTCATTTTCCGGCGGTGATCCTTGGATCGAGGAAGGAAGGAATGGACGAACCCAAAGGACGGGCAGGAGAGAAAAAAGAATGGGACCTAGCGAACAGGTGAAGACGGAGGCAGCAGATCGTTAGCGGTGGACATGGAGGGGTCGTACGACTCCACCACCTGCCAGATAAATCCCGGGATCGGAAAGAGCTCTCGGCGTGCGACGATACGCCGATTGGATCCCCGCCAATCCCGTTTTGCTCGATACCGGCGTGCCAAGTAATCAAGCGGTGGCGATACACCGGCGGCTACATGGAAATCCTGGCTCGCCGATGCTCGTTAACGTTTCCACTTCTTGCACCGCTTTTCTATACGAGGATCACGCGGTTTTGCCACCGCCAGCAGACCACCGCGGCACTCGGCCGCGGTTTTAGGTGACTCGACCGCCGGACAACCACTCGCCAGTCCGCTCACGATCACAGTTTTTTGGAGGGCCGATAACAACCGGTGCTCGCGAGGCTCGGCTTTTCATTTAGTTCTCTCGGAACGTTGTTACCATCGGTCGGATTTGGAAGACGCTGCTGCGCCAGAAGAACGTTTTCGTACCACGTAACGAGCCATCGTGGTTGTCCCAGCCACGTGTAAAATGCTAACGAATCGAATAATTTCGTCGAAAGGAGCGAACGACGCTTAACTTCAGCGACGATATCGTTGATCCCACAAATACGAGTTCTACGAACATTTGTCTACGATGTAGAATAATTATTTCACTGTATCCCGGAGTTCGCGAAAGATAGTGGCAAAATTTTCTACGTAAAGCACTTGATTCGAGCAACGACGTTCCAACGATTTCCAAGCATCCAGGTACACGAAACGAGTGGCGCACCTTGACATTCGAAACCCCGTGCACGGCATCATCGCGAGGTGAAATTAATAATCGGCAAACGCGATGAACGTGAAACAGAATCGCGCGGAGCGACCGCAGCTCTCACAGCCACCCAGCCAGGTAGATTCGTCCCGACTCTAGCCTCTAAGTAATAACCCTTCTCTCCCCGGCAGGAATATATATTTTATCGGGGTCAGCAGGCGCGCTGAAAGTCAGTCGGTTATCGTTAACGCTTAAAGAAGACCCTGGGCTTTGTCCCGTTAATCACGAGTTCCAATATTTCTCAATGTCTTAATGAGAAGAAGCATTATCGTGCGCGGCCTGACGCTCGCTGTGAAATCGCGTATATAGATCGCGTGCTCGCGTGCTATCATAGACTGTACCCGGTATATATCTAAATATCCTGCGCCAGAGGGGGGGAGGGGAGGGGGGGAGGACACACGGACTTCGTGATATTCATCGATGATCCCGCGACCTCTCGTGTAACGATAACCGCCGCCTCTTTCCGTTGATTAACGACCCGCGGCCGCGTTTCGGCGATGCTCGACCGACGATTAATTGACAGGCCAGAAAACGCTGTGACGGACGCTTGTTCGCCAAGTCGATTTCCTGCAAGGGTGAAGATAAGACGCTCCGAGTTGCGCGAGGGATTATGCAATCCAAGTACGTTCTTCTAAAGAACGAAGGAGAGAGAAAGAGAGAGAGAATTTCATCACATTTCACAGAACTATGGATGTTGCTTCCAACATTTCGCGCTTGAACAGTCTCGTGGTAACTCGCATTTGTTTCAGAAAGTTTTCGAACAAGTGCAAGTATCGAGAACGCCCAAAATTTAATTTTTTCGTACAAGTGTGGTAACACTTTATACTGCTTTTCGAGTACCGTCGACCATTCGCGTTCGATCGAACAATTTCTCGAACGTAGTCTACGATAAAATAATTGTCGAAAAATTTTACAGCAAATGTATAGAAATTAGTAAAACGTACAGAATTTTGGATCTCAGATGAAAGTTGGATAAAAAAGTTTGCTTTCCTTTGCGTACAAGCTGGAGAAAGTGTGAAGCTGGAACGAGAGAAATCCCAACTGACGATTGGCACTGTCGGAGATAACTACGTGAAAGAAGACTTCTCGAATCCTGAACCCTCGGCTCAGTCAATTACGCCGCGTATCGTCTCGAACGTGCTGCTCGACGGACCACCGAGCACTTCCATTTCCCAGCGTCGATGTAAATTTTCCACCGCGCCGACTCGTTAATTAATGAACGCCAACCAGCCACATAATCTCTCCTCGTTCGTCTCTACCCTGCGCGCATCAACCTTCCTCTCCCCTCGAAAAAATGGGAAGAAACGAACGAAAGAAAGAGAAAAATGGAAAGAACAAAACAAAAAAAATTGTGCGCTTGCTTGCTTGCTTAATAACTTTCATAGTGACAAGACACCCGCCCACCTAGGGTACTCGACGTTGGCCAATCCAACGAGACGATCATAAAGCCGGCGTAGCACGACGAGCGTGCACGCTGCGCGCCGCGGACGTGCGCGCAATTGATGATTATAATTAAGAAGCAATTAAACGTGCTTATTTGCGCGTCGGCGAACCGCTATGTAGAAGAGCTCGCCGGAAAGTCCATCGCTAATTAAGGGTTAACGTTTCAATCAGACGGTATCCGGGTGAGCGCGTGTGTTGCGCAAATAATTGTACAATGCAGCCTCCCGGCGGGTTACGTCGCCTCCTTTCCGCGAGGCCACGTCAATGTGATACCTCTTTCGTTATCCCTCATTCGCTCCTCGGTTCGTTCGTTTCGGTAATAATATTCGAGAGAATATTCGAAGGTTCGAGGCATCCACGACAAATACCTCGGAGTAATCGGATATTTTAGACTTTGGTTTCATTGGATAATTAAATTGATAGAACGAGATGTAATGAAACTGTTTCCGAACGGTCGTGACACGCGAGAGGTAGGTATCGCCGTAATTCGAGCAACTGAAGATTACTCACGAGAGACGGATGAAAAAGTTAATCTACCTGAAATGGCATAATTACGTTTGTACGACTGACAACTGGAAAACGAGGACCGCGTTACTTGGCTACAAATTACACGCCTCGTCCAATTTTCAGCTTCCTCTCCCACTGCCGACAAACAGCTGAAAGATCGCCATAAAAATTCTCTTTGATTACTGTCCGATTATTCCTATCAAGTTCCTTCTCGCTTTCCAAAATCAAAAAAAAAAAAAGAATCTAAAAAATTCCATTACCCCTCGGACAACACGACCAGAATTTCGACAGAGTGACACGAACGAGGCAGCATCGTAACGTAATACCTTCGATCCCGGCGTAGAAGAGAAAGAAAGAATGAACCGGTGGAGGAAAAATGGGAAAAAAAATCGTAGGTGTGCGGAGGCTAGCGAGTTACAGGCATTCGTGGGGGCCGACGAACCGGTTTTAATTGCGATAACGATCAGGGGGATGACGGGGCCTATTGTACCCCCGCGGCCAACGAGCGGAGGACACGCGCGTTACGCGCCGAGTTACAGCACCGAGTTCTGTGTGACGTCCCGTACGGTTCCAGTTTCCAGGATCAGATACGAAACCGCGGTGTAACCGATCCAGCTGGCCGAGCCTCTTCGATTTAGTCCCGCGGCTCATTTGAATTTCGCCGTCTAGGCGTATCTCTACGCGTAATCTTTACCTGCCTCTCCCCACCTCACCCGTTCTCTCCTTCGTCCTTCGTCCCTCCGCCAACCCTCTCGCCGCTATTTCCACTAGCTATAGACTTAACCTCGCGACCGACGATCCACGCCGGATAAGGATTCACCTCGGCCGCGACATAATCGTAGGGACAGAACACTGACATTCCACGGAACTTCCTGATCTTCTCGGCGACGGCGACGGTTTCCTGATAAAAGTCAACGGCGCTCGTGCGCGCAAACCTCGTACGCCACCAGCGCGCATCCCGTTAACCCGACGAGCCACGACCGATGCTCGCTTATCCTTACGACCTTCGCATGGATTTCGATGCCTACCGCGCGAGGATACCAGTGTTCGATAAAACCAGCGGCCACCTTCCTCCTCCTCCCCCCCCCCCGCCCCCGGTATAATATCCGCTGATGTCGCGGCGATACCATCTCACGCTCGCGGATTTACATATGTATGGCGAGGTCTGTGTTCCCGGCGGATACCGGGAATGCTCGGGAGGTGGCGGTGGGGAAGGGATCGTCGTTGGGTGTCGGGCGTCGCGCGAGTTTAGAATTCTAGAGGCTGGTCTGCGCGCCGAGAAAGTCCGACTTTTCATCCCTTTGGAAACAGTTTTTGGGAAACAGACCTGTCGTTCGCGTAGCGACGGAATTTTGAAAATTTTGAAAAAGTAGCAGCGGCACGACAATTTTGTAAAACGCCGCTGTTCTCGATGATATCGTGGTTACAATTTTGTAGATTACAGTTTTGTATCGACGTGTAAAATTTATGAAAGTGTATTCACGTTTGGAATCAGGGATCGAAGTTAACAGATTCTTTACGTTTTTAGAAAAAATATCTGCTCTTTCGAATAATATTCTGAACAGTTAATAATAATAATAATAATAATAATAATAATAATAATAATAAAATATTATTATTAATAATAACAGCTAATAATAATAATAATAATAATATATTAATAATAATAATATTCTGAAAAAAAACTTTCGAATAATATTCTGAACAGATATTTCAGAATCTGTACAACAAAAATTCCATAGAAACTAATTATCTTAAAACATTTAACTAAAAATCCATCTTCACATTTAATTTGTTGAATTATTTATTTTCGTCCGAAACGTTTACTTATAAGAATATTTCTCGATCTGTTCTCATCAGGACTCGTGATGTAAGAACGATCATTCGTGCCTCAAATATTAGAACCTATTTAAATCTTCCTTGACTTTTTCGATCGCTGGTTCACTTAAACTTTCAATCGCGCGCGGCGAAACTATCGTTCCCACCAATAAGCATAAATCTAGAAAACGGCCGATATTTAAAGAAATCCGACGAAACCAGTTTCTCCCGCTATTCAATCATCGCGGCGTTCCTTCTCGAAACTAACGAGACCTTCGTAAATAATATCCACTTAACCTCGGTCGACCCTCGGTGGAAATAATCGCGTACGGGCGTCCATTGAAGTCGAGGTGTTGGACGAATGATAAAAGCTCGCCCCAAACATCTACCATCGGGTAGATCACCCACCGCGTAGATCAAAACGCGATACGATGGAACTCGTGGTATTTCGTTAGGTTTGCTAGTTGTTCTCGAATTAAATGCATCGCTAATGAACCAGTATTTATGAAATTGCGTGGTTTTATTTTGAGAATGTGCACTAGTGTGTTCAATGTCTAGGCGATGACGAAAACACAATAAATGTACTTGTAACATAGAGTTAACATGTAACAAAATAATACATTTGTTTGATATTTCTTTGAAAATTTTTAATTTTACTGATGTTTACGGTATTTACAGAACTTGACATTGTACGTTTTTGAAAATTAAAAATTCAAACTGTGGAGAAGAGAATTTTCATCAATTCATAAAAAGAGGCAAAAGGTCAAATATTTGCAAAATTAAAGTGATTAGAGGTAAATTTAATTTGTTCAAAGTTTCGAAATTTCTCTGAACAATTCCCGTTATTTTCAAGTGCATATTTTCATTGTTTCTTTTGTTACCTTGAAATATTCTGAAACGTGGTAAAATTACAAATATATATAATTTTCGATGGTAATTGCTTCTTCAACTTCATGACGATGTGCCAGAGTAAATGCCACGATTATACGAACTTTTTGCGTTAACAACAAACTGACGGAGAAACTTACGTTTTGCAATGAACTTCTTGCGAAAGTTTGCTGAATCAATATTCTTTGCCCACATGATCTTTGTAGGAAATTTTAAAGTATCTTTCTATAACGTTTAAATACAATTCTTTATCAAATTCCTATTGTTTCAATTACATTCTCAAAGACGTAAATTTGTACAAATACCCATAAAACAATATCGAAAATATAATCTAAAAGCGCGGCGTAAAACAATCCCAGCTTCTCGGAGATTAAATTCAACCGGACAAAACCTGAAAGCCAAGAATAAATCGCTGGAACATGGACAGCTTCTTATCTGATCATTCAACCGAATGAAAAACATCTATTTCCATCTCTCGGTCTGTTTTCGAGGCAACGTTTCGAACTAACGACCACGATGCTCGTAATATTACGTTCTTTCCTGTCTCGTCTCAGAAACCAGAAAAATCCTGCACGAGGTCCAAACGCGATGATGGACAACACGACAACACGAAAATCCGATCGATCTCGGCGCTTGAAATGAGATGAAACCGAGATGAAAAGAGAAAACCTGCTCGCCCCGTAATACCGTGGATTCGAAGGCACGAACAGGCGTATTATTATTCCGTTATTAATCAAGATTTCCTAACGCGAGACCCCGGTAGCGAAATGCTCTTCTTGCGTGGCGGTGCAGTGCAAACACCGCTGCGAGTTATCGGCGCGAGAGTATGATGCACGGGGCGCCATGCGGCGTCAACCGTTTCTTGCTAGCACCGTGGCTAATGTCCGGAAACCTATTGCACGCGGTGCGTACACCGTGAACACGGATTCCGTGTGGTCAGCCGATCTCTGTTTCTCAGAGATTTTTGCGCCGCGCGTGTCAGTCGTGGGAACCCGGCGGGCTCAGGTTAAAAAAAGGACCTAATGGTTGCTGCCTGGTCGATTAAGTCCTTCAATTTTTGCGAGAGAGGAACGCCTGCCTGCATTTTCGCATTACCTCGGGACGAACGATTTTATTTAGCAGAGATAGCAATTTCCACCGCTTACGAAAGGATTGGAGGAGAATGTTGATTGCGGGTAGAGAATAGAATTTTCTAATGAGCGAGTCGAAGATGAAAAAGCCGAGAGGGAAACGATCTGAATGCTCTGATATACGTTAATACGTGTAACCGGGGATCCATCTTCTTCAGTGCATCCGCTGCCTCTCGCAAAAGACACTCGCTCTTTCTTACGTCGTTCGGGACACAACATCCTCGCAATTATCTGTATTAAGAGCAAGATCACGGATGTAATACTTAAAACGCCAGATCAATAGCTTCGTGCTTCGTTCGAGATTTAAAAAAGCGTCACCTCTTCGGAAAGAGGAGCGCGGAACCTTCGAAGATAAAAAAAAGAGCAATCATCCATCCACTTTGGAATAAGCCTCCAACCGTGTCACGTTATTTGAAGATCGTGTTCAACAAACGTTCCGCGTTAACGTTCACGAACGTGGAGAAGAAATCCGGCTGATAAGATACAACAAGCAGTTAACGTAGCATAATTAATTGCCCCCGTGGAACTGGCCAGGAAACACCGCTTCGGGGTGATACGAGATTTACTACTTAAGGACTGACCGATAGGGACACGATCTAGAGAAGAGGGGAAAAAAAAAAACTATTCGATATGACGCGGAAGACGATAGATAGGGAATAAAGAGGAACAGTGCTCGGCCAGCGACACTATATCAATGTAATTGACGTAAAACCGTGGCATCGTCGACGACCTTTCACTGTGCCGTGGCCATATCTACCGACGTTATCGTCTTCCGTGGTTCCTGCGTTCGAGTGGTGCTTTTCCTCAAACCGTGCGCCATCCTCGCGCCTCGATCGTCTCGATCGTCTCGATCATCTCGCGCGAAGGAACGACGTCCGATTCTCGAGCGTTCGTGGCGACGATGGATATCGATCCTTCGTCGAGCTTACTTCCCGACGCCACGCACAGATCGCGGATCGGATCTCATTACTCGGAGGGCGTTCGATAAAAATCGGTAACTACCGAGATCTTGATCTCTTCCGTTCACCCTCGCTCGTCGTTGGAGAACGAAGGGAGTTTCGAAGTGAATTTCATAGAAATGTACGAAGAAAGCACAGATTTGGAATTGTTGGAGCATAGATTTCTAAGATTCTGTTGACTTGCGTGGCTTGACATTGAGAAATAAAATAAAATTAGTTAGTCTAATCTAAGAAAAGTTAATCTAATCTAAGTTGATCTAATCTGAGAAATAAAATAAAATTGATAATCTGAGGTATGCAATGTGGTGCGTGCGCATCGATCATAACTCAAAGAATAATACTTTCATGTCATATTATGTATCGGTTTTAATCATCTGAAAATTAATTTATTTGGTCAAACCACAGTCGACATTCAAGAAATTATTCATTCTTAATTTGCTCTTGAATTTTCATGTCCATCTTCGTTTCCTATTTTCTTAGGATTTACCGTTGCGAGTGATGAATGAAAATATACATTTTTTTTTTTTACTGATTCACGTAAAGAAAGACTGACTTGAAGTTGAATTTTTTATGTCTACCTTCATTTTCTCTTTTTTTACGTTATTCATGTCGTAAGAACGATGAATAACGATACATATCTCTTTGATTCGCGTGAAGAAAGACTAGCGCAAAGTGCTAAAATAACGTTTCAATTTTAATCCAGCACCTTTAATTTAATATTTCATTTCAACTTTAATAGTAACGGTACAACTTTAATTGCTTCAAAAAAGAAAAAAAAAAAAAAGATACCGATTTCACGTATTGTCGAAACCTGCATCGAGAAAGTCTCAGCAGGTTTTAATAAATTTCGCCGAGTTGTAATGCAAGTAAAAGGGGACTGGTGCTCCATATACGTGGACGCTCGTTATTAGCGTAAACTGTTGCAAGATTTGGAAACAGGTGCAATCGAAGTTTACGATCCTAATGTCGAACACGGGTCGACAGCGGTTGTCGTTAAGAGTTTCATTGCCGCTGTTACGAAACGCGACGGTTCGCGTGCATAATTGGCCCCCCACAGGGCAGCCGGACGAAATTTCATTCCAGCTCGCGTATCGCCGTGTATGGGCAGCCGCGCGTTTTCCACGTCAGGTTCGCGCCAGGCAGGTTCGTCTAAAACCCCGATTCAACTTCTCGATAGTCCATCGG
Organism: Frieseomelitta varia; assembly: GCF_011392965.1. NCBI lineage: Eukaryota > Metazoa > Arthropoda > Insecta > Hymenoptera > Apidae > Frieseomelitta > Frieseomelitta varia. Next base: position 1,394,385 of record NW_025110215.1, on the reverse strand, counting down.
CACGCGTTTCTCTCTAACGATCGCCGATCCTTGTGAATGCAAACGAGCACGCCGCTAACACGCCACGAAATCAAACCAGTTTCAACCACTGTTGCGATCCTTGCGATAATTTTTTAATGACTTGCAACTATGTTTTACGCGTGGAGAATCCTTCTTCCTGTTTTCATGCATCGAACAATCACGTGATTGCCAAACAGTTACAATGTTATCAAATGCGATGCTCATACGATGCGAAAGAGAATTCAGATGAAATATCAAAATTTCTCGTCATCTTTATCTTGTTCGCAGACAACTCTCGTTATTACTTACTGCAAAACTTATTAATTTTTCTATTTATTCATTTTTTTTTATTATTTCTTACAAAACTTGATCATTTTTCGTACCAGGCATGAACGAGGTAGAAGGAACAAAAAGACGAAAAAAGTTCACAAACGACTCGCGAAATTACAGCAACAGGCAGATAAGAGGATCTACGTAGCTCGATTTTCCTTAATTAAAGCAACGTAACGCTCGCGAATCTACAAAGTTGCGCGAGTTCTACAGACCGCCGAGGGGATTTTTAGCCCGATAGAAAATTGCAAAGATACACGCGGGATAATCTGACGGTTCGAATCGAAGAATACCGTGGCGAGCGCGTCGACCGTGTTGCAAACGCGACGCGACGCGACGCAACGCGCCGCGATGCGCGCCGCGAACGTTACTTTGTCGGCGCGATAACCATTGGCCATTGAATTTATTCCGGGAAGGGATAACTCGAACTTAGAGAACGGAAGGAGCGCATCGATAAGATCTAGCCGGCATCGGGCCAAAGTAGCCCTCTCCCGCGGCACCACGATAACAGATACCAGTCGCAGATAGGCAACGCCGGGTGACAAATAGCGCGTGCTGCTACGTGCAACCCGAGTTGCTGCCGCGCTTTTTTTCCCCTATCTAGATAGCGATTCTCCACTGTCCTGTCTCGATGATAAACGTCGCCAGAACTCCGGCCGCGAGTCTCCTCCTCCTCATCCTCATCCTCTTCGCTGGATCCATCGCGCAGCCTCGCGTTGGGAGGTTTCGCTGCTTGCGCGAAACGATAATTAACGGCGGCGACGCAACTTTTCCTTGTTGTCCGACGATAACTCGAGGAGGTAATATTGAAAAGTTGGAAACAACAGCTCGATCGTTGATATTCGTAATTTTGACGTTGCCAGCATGACAGAATGAAAGTGTAGTTGCATCTATTCGTCACGTGTTAAAAATACACTTTAGGCAAAGGTAATACACTTCAGCCTATCGTACTTTGATCTTACTATAGCTCGATCGTTGATATTCGTAACTTTGACGTTGCCAGCATGATAGAATGGAAGTGTAGTTGCATCAATTGGTCACGTGTTAAAAATACACTTTAGGCACAGATAATGAAGTGTAGATGCTTTTTCTATTCTTTCCGCTCGACAGTAGAATATTCATGCGATAAGAAATTATTGTAATAAAAACAATCTTTGTAATAAAAACAATCTTTTGCAATTCGAAAAATATAATAATCTTTCCAATTCGGTATAACTGTAGATACAACTATCGATCTGTAGGTATAACTGTCGATCTCTTAAAAATTTAAGGTTAGATTTTTGTCTGAAAAAATAAAGTTCAGACCTTTGTCAAAATGTAGACAGAAAATAATTTCAAAACGGATTAACGGACTTGGAAAATATTTCGATCAATCTGTACACTTTTGGGGTCTCATTCAATGGCGAACTTCCGGTGGAGCGAATTATCATACCAAAAGGGTTAAAATATAGATTATATAACAGATGTAGGCTAAATAGTTTCGTTTTACAAGGAAACGTACCGAGATGTCGGTTACCGATTTTGATGAAATCTCTCGAAAAAATATTGAACACGTTCTTTTTTTATCGGCAATCGCCAATGTTGAATATTTTCAATGTTGCGAAGCATATTTTGTGAAATACCTCGGAAATGATTGACGATACAGTTTTTGTGTAAACTGATGAAATTATTTAATGGTGTACTATACATCATTTCGCAAGAAAACCATTTATCTAGAAGATATGTTAAATTGTCAGTAGGGAGTGGTTATCGTGTCCATTTCTACTGCGTCCGACTGCTAGATTCCGGCTGTCCTCTACTGCTTTCTCCGAGCGGCGAGGCGACTCGGTAAGTAGTATAGGGCCATACGAATCAGACACCCATCTCTCAACTTCGACGTTCTACGAAAATTCCTCGAAATCCTCGAGTGTTTCGATACATTTTCCAACACTGTCTGTCTTACCTTCGATGATTCGAGTTGCACCTTCAACGAATCTAACAATGACAAATGAAAAAATCGAAATTGATCCAGCGAGACGTACGCGAAGGAAGAGAAGCCAAAGAGGAACGTAAAATTCGTCGTCGAACGGTGGAACGCAGCAGCAGGAGCGACGGCTCGTCAGCGTGGACGCGCAAGCGACAGGTGACACTTGTTACACGACGTTAATACAAAGCGGCCGGCCCCTTCCCCCTTTGAATTTCAGAACAGCCGGCGCGGCGAGCGTCTCCGTCTCCCTCCTCGCGCGTACACGCTCATGTAAATGCCGTGCTCTCAACGGGCCCAACGGGTCCGTCGGATCGGTTGCATGCGCGAGTACAAACGCCGCGAATCGTGCGTCTACTTACAAATACGCGGCGGCGCGGGCCCACGCGCGGAGCGAATCCGAGCGATACACGGTAACGACTCGGCCGTCGTCGTCGAACAAACGCGTACAAAACACGCGTATAAAAGGGTATACCTCCGGCTCGATTTCCATGGTATCGTCGCGGATCGAGCGGAAAACCGAAGGAGGAGCACGAGCAGGCGAACTGCAGACGAATAAGAGAGCCAGCCGCATAGTTAGTGGCCACGAGTTAACATTTGACGCAGGAGGAATACTAAGGCTTCTGCATGCTCTCCGCTTGCTTCTCTCTGCTCGTCTTTCTTTCGACTTACGTTCCTTTGGCTCGCCCGCCCCCCCCCCTCTTTTCTCCTCGTGTTTTCCCCCTTTCTCTCGTTTCTCTTCCCTCGTCTTCGTCTCGTACGTTTCAGCATTTCAGCTCGGAACGAACGAATCCGGCTAGAGCTGGCGGAGAGAGCTCGGGCTCTGCCGAGATTTACTTCGTTATGCGAGCGATGTCACAGAACACAGAGAGAGAGAGAGAGCGTGTCCCGACGAGGGGGCCGATTCGTTCGCTAACTACGAAGATCCGCGAGATCGCGGATAACGAATAGGTAACGATCGGATTGTGTTTCCAGAGATGAGGGCCAATTATGGGTATAACGTCTGCCGCACGAGCTTCGCTGATCTTTGCCCGTTAGCGGTACACCCACGCGTGCGCGGTGAAACCCGGCAGCGCGGGGAAACTGCATACCGTTCGCGAATGATCGATCGATCGTGTGCCCCACCGGCTGTTCCTCCCCCCGCTGGATCACCTGGGGATTAGCGTCCCCTAATCGTTTCGTGCGGACGCGTGTACGACTGGTTGTGTCTACTCCCGTTTCCTGGATTACGTTCGACGAATCGAACGTGGACGCAGGTGGAAACACGTTTTTAGTGGAAATTATCTGAAGCAACAGGTAGCACGATTAGCCTGGAAGATTGAAAAACTGGTACAATTCTCGTCAAATCTTACATACTTTACGCTCGTCTACCTTTTTCACGTAAAACCTACAAAAATTCTTCAATATCGTGAGGCACAAAAGTACCTTCCCCGTCGAAACTCGTCTCTGCGAGTATCGCGATCACTTCCATCCCTCTACCTACGTTCAACTCCCCACATTTTTCCTGGCAAATTTCCATTCCACCCGAAGAAGGAAACCCGTGTCGCCGTTCCGGCTGAAAGCTCGACAACGACCTCGTATCAAAGCGAAGGGCCGAAAAGGCATTCGTCCTCGAAGAAACGCGTATTGTGCCGAGAAATGGAATGAGCCTGGGTGCAGCTGGTGCAACGCGGTTCCCTCCTCCTCCTTCAATCTTTCTCGCTCTCTAGCAACTCCGTCGGTCTATCTATCTATCCGTCTCGATTCGTCGTCGCGATTCCCCTCTATCTCTGTGCCAGTGCTCTCTCTCTCTCTCTCTTGGCGCGGGGGGTTCGTTGCGCAAGCCGACGAGGATGCGCGCGGAGAACCGAAGAGGAGCGGCTCTCTCGCGGCACGGCCTCAGCCGTGCATCGGTGCCAACGGCGTGTTCGCTCGCGTGCCGTAAATTTCGAGCTCGTGCGCGATGCTACGGCGTACGTGTGCCTCGAGTGTGGCACGAAGTGTGCCAGATCGCCTGTGTACGAGAGTGGAGCCGACCCGCCGATCCTCTTCTCGTCGCCCGCGCGTACCAGCGAGGAAGCTCTCCTTCGAGCGAGAGGAATAGTTGCACTTACTCCGTCGATGCAACGACGCTGACTCTCGCCGACTCTCGACACTTTGGAGAGAGTAACGACGCGGCTCGTTGGCCACGCTCGTCGTACCGCGCTCGACATTTAATCCCTCGCGAAGGCGAGACGCGTCGAAGGGCGCGCGCCAGCGAGCGAGCGTCTTCTCTTCTCTCCTCTCCTCTCCTCTCCTCTCCTCTCCTCTCCTCTCCTCTTTTCTCTTTGCGTCAACACGTGTGGGTGAACGGTTTTCTGCTGCTAACGGCAGCCCCGACATCGAGATTGTCACGCCACCGAGAGAGATCTCGTCACGATCGACCCCAACATATCCTTCCTGGATTCCTCTTTCCAATTTTCGAGAGTCGACGCTCCCTGTCTTTCGCTCTCTCCTTTTCCCTACACGTAGCGCTTCTCCGAATAGTTTTGTGCTGTCGTTTTCTATATTTTCAATTTTCGGCTTCTTCCGAGCCGAGTTGTGAAAGGCGGGCCGCGTATTTTTGGTGCAAGTCAATCTCGCGCGGACCGAGACTTGAAAATAGTTCACATCTCGCCGACGTTCTTCTTCACTTGCCCTTATTATTAACCAGAGAGCTTTTGGAAATTATTCACGAGCTGCTGCTCGAACCCAGATGAATTAATGAACGTTAAATCCCAGTTTATATCTTCGATATAAGATATTGCGGTGTGACAGCTACTGAAAATTCTCATTCAAAAACGATGTCTGTCTGATTTCCAACGGAAATATTTTATTTCGAGAATGGTCTGATATCTGTATATCTCCGTTGCGGAATAATAATACTACTAAACTGACAACTTGTAGATTACATGCTTAAATCTCTAAAATTGTAAATTTTGCATCGAATAACACGACCAGATGGCTTTTCACTTCTAAAATTCACTCGTGTGTACAACTTTACCTGCCTCGTTATTGAATCTGTTACTGCTGAGCAACAATTTATTAATTTATCGAAGCTCGATGCAGTTTTTCATAAATCTCGTAATCCCTCTCTACATTCAACTTTATTTTCTCTGATAAATTTCCATTCCACTGAAAAGCTCGGTACGGAATAGTATCAAAGAGAATACATATTTTATTTAACACTAGGACTACCGAATGAAATCCAAAAAATAGAGAAACTTTATAATACAATAGACTGTACAGACTTTTATTTGTATATTTTACGAAAAATGATTTATCTTTAAAAATACTGTTTCACGTCCATAAAGTTTCTAACAAAAATTATAAATTGGTCATTTCGACCACTTTGGCAGTTCTAATATTAAAAATTGTATATTGTAACACTGTACAAACTTTTACTTGTACATTTTACGAAAAATTATTTAAATCCTTAAAAATATAGTGTTTCACGTTCACAAAGTATCTTAACAAAAATCAGAAATTGGTCATTTCTACCACTTTGGTAGTTTTAGTATTAAAAATTGTATATTGTAATACTGTACAAACTTTTACTTGTACATTTTACGAAAAATTATTTAAAACCCTAAAAATATAGTGTTTCACATTCACAAAGTACCTTAACAAAAATTATATATTGGTCATTTCGACCACTGGTAGTTCTAGTAAAGTTAGCGAGACTTGCGCAATTTTTTCCCGGCCAATTCTGACGCTCATCCTCGAGCGACGTATATAATAAAATATCTGGCCAGAAAAGATATAATTGCGGCTCGAGGGGTATTTCTGCGCAACCTGTGCGAATCCCAGTTCGTCTGGTTTACCGGATGTTCGCAGAAATCGATTCGTCGAACGACCGTGTCCGGCAAAGGGTCGCCGAGGTTGGATTGGAAGCGGGGCTTGTCGGCCGGTTTCACAATGGAGCGGATCGAACGCGTGCCGTCCAAAGACAGAGCCCGCGGAACATCTGCATACTGGGATTTCAATGCGCGCTACACACGAGAAAATAATCGACTGCCTATACGAGCACATTATACGCTGCTATTTGCCTCCATAAACGGTTTGAAACGGGCCGTAGAAACGGTACACGCCGGGTATCCAATCGCATTTGTCACGACAAACTGCGTCTCCGATATAAGTATCTTCCTTCTCTTTTGTTAATTATTTACAATTTGTTCTTTACACGGCTTCGAGAGTCTTTTGTCTGTCTCTCTTTCTCTCTATTTCTCTCTATCTCTGATTAAAGTTTTGAGATAGTTTGTCCTTCGTGTGATCGACGATTATAAAAACGTACATCTTTCGTTGGTGATTTGTTATTTATTTTCCATTCCTACTTCCTCGCGTACGTGACGAATAAATACGCGTTTCTCTTCACCGCTATAAATAATGAGAATTATTTCTCTAGTCAAACTTCTGTCGATCCACGAATGAATCGAAGAATGCTTATAATAGACATACCCATAAGTAACGTTGTTTTCGAAAATTTTACTTTATTTAAATTTTTTTTTTTAATTATTATCACTAGATGGCAATGTTTATTAAATTTGAAGAAAAACGACATTTCTTGTGAACACTTCTAATACAACGACTGCTTAATCATAATCGATATTTAAACCTACTTTCGATAATTTCCCAATCTTCTGATTCTATACAAACAAATTTAGTTTGGAATAAACGATTTAAAGAAAGAAAAAAACGAAAAATACAGATCGCCTAAAAATTACAAGGCAAACACGTTGTCATCCTGAAATTCGATATTGCCTGAAACGATGATAAATCATCCGCAACTCTAGCGGATTGAAATCCTCCTTGCGTGCCTTCCTTCGTCGTCGTCGTCTCGAACGTTTCTCACCCCCCCACCTTATCAAAATTCCATCCTCCCCTCCCTCACCAGTGAGTTTCTTCCAGCCGTAGAAAACTTTTCTCTCACCGAGAGAACAACTCGTATTATCCGGCGGATTTTCTTCGTGACAGAGTGGGAACCTCCTACGAAAGGTGGCAGCCGGAGGGCACGTCGACACGGGGCATCCGAGGTATCGACTCGCGTCCTATCTTCTCTCTCGTCGGAGGCGGCAGGCAACGCGGAGGAGGTGCACCGAGTTCCTGGTTCACCTGTGTGTGCCTCGCCTCGTCCGAGGTGCTCACCTGAGGCTCACCTGAGGCTCACCTGGCCGTGTTGCCACTCCCGCGGCTGTGGCACCACCTCCGCGACATGCCGCCTTTTCACTCGCGGCGGCGTTATTATCAAAGGTCAGCGGGGAGGTCGTTCGGCCCGAATTACCATAGTATAGGTCATGGAAGATGCACATCCGCGGACTGCGACCAGGAACACACGCGCTGATGTGGGTGTTTGCGCGTTTGACGGAGAGGATCGCTGTTGTTCCTTCATTCATGTCGCCCTCTGTCGCGGAATTGTTTCATTACGTGGTTTCGTCGTCGCTTTTCTTTTCTTTAATGATTTTTGAAAAAGTGGGAGATGTTGCGGAACAGGGATTTCTCGTTGCTCGTGATTCTTTTTCTTTTTATAGAGAACAACTTGGAAAGGAAGTATGGATATCATCAGTGAGTTCAATTTTTTGAAACCGATGCAATTGCAAGAAAGAACGAGCGAGCTGGACGAGAAAATGGATGAGTGGAAGAATGTGTCAAGATTTCAGGAATGAATAACTTCAAACCATCATAAACGCTGTCAAATTAGAAAATTAAGACAATTTCTAAAGAGAACATAAATGGACAATGTAACAATTACTAAAAAGAGAAATAAATAAATTTTCGAGATGCTACGGAGTACGGATTTCTCGTTGCTCGTGATTCTTTTTCTTTTTATAAAAAATAACTTTGAAATGAAGTAGATGGATATCATCAGTGAGTTCAATTTTTTGAAACCGGTGCAATTGCGAGAAAGAACGAGCAAACTGGACGAGAAAATGGATGAGTGGAAGAATGCGTCAAGATTTCAGGAATGAACAACTTCAAACCATAAACGCTGTCAAATTAGAAAATTACGACAATTTCTAAAGAGAACATGGACAATGTAACAATTTCTAAAGAGGAAAATAAATAAATTTTCGAGACACTACAGAATACGAATTTTTCGTAGATTTCACGTAGGTAGTTGCCTTTGACTTGAAGAAACTTGAGTCTTTTTATGGACCAACTTCAAAATAAAGTGGATAGACATTATCAGTGGGTTTAATTAAAGGTGTAAAGGACGAGATGCACAAGAAAATAGATGAATCAAAGAATGTGTCAAGATATGTTTGCCGTTTAACTTCAAACCATTGTAAACACTGTCAAATTACAAAATTGCAACAATTTCCCGGAGGAAAAAATGAATAAATTTTCGAGATATCACAGCTCTTGACAAGAAAACTTGACTCTTTTCATGAAACAACCTTGTGTTCAGATTTCAGGAACAAACATGTTTGCCGTTTAACTTCAAACCACCGTAAACACTGTCACAAGTTACAAAATTACAACAACAATTTCCCGGAGGAATCGGCTTCAAGCACGATTCACGTGAAGACAATAGCCCACCTGTCGTCGTTAATACGACGCGATGCTTTCCCCTCGTCGGCTTAATAGCTTCACGGTTCGAGCTACCGCAATGCGGGCAGCAAGCAGAAGTTACCCTACTCGCCGAAGGCACAGCCACCCTTAAGTCGCCTCACTTCGCCAAATATAACCGTTCCGCATTGCAGTTACGTGCAGCGGAGTTCCTCGGTTTCAACTCTCGATCGATCTTTTTCTTTTTTTTCACAAATAATTCGTCGAATTAATTAAAAAAGTAAAAAAAAAAAATCCAAACGAGCGAAGCTAGTGAATTTCGATTCGTCTCTGATCCCCGCCTCTTTTCATTTACCCTCGCTCATTACGTTTGATGCTTCGCGTTTAAACAATAACCCGATACCGTAAAGTCGCCGATGAGTTACGGGCAGAATCGTCATGAAGTTGAACATGCATCGTTCGCTCGGCGCACGCGGCACAAGCGATAGTCCGAGCGATCGTGCGTGCCGGACGGTCTCTAGACGGCAATTACAGTTCAGAATCCAACGACTGCGGGGCTAGAAGTTCAGAGTTCACCTGCGGCACAATGAACCGTTCATCGATGCCCCGAGGCGGGCTCTCGCTCGTTCCCTTCTCGAACGCTTTGAAATAACGGCGCGTCAATGGAACTGTTGTAACCTCGTGGGACCAGCGAGAGAATTCTCCAGCAATGAAAGAGAGAGAGACAGGGGGGAGGGGAAGAAAAGAAAAGAAGAAAAATAGCGGAGATTTTCTACGTCGGTGGAGGAGCAACGAGAGATGGCGGGCGTTCGGGACACGTTCGAGACGTTAATGGAACGCGATTGCCCACCCGCTGCGCGTCACATCTTATCGAAACCGTGTTACGCGCCCGCTATTCACAACATTTACAATCAAATCGCCGCCGCATTGTCGACCAATGACCAAGCAACGTCGAACAGAATACCCCCCGCGGCATTGCGCCGGATTACTTTCAACCCTGAACGGTACCGTGAGCGGGTTTCAATCCTCTCTCGACCGCACTTTCGTGGAACCGTGATTCCACGCAATTATTCTCGATTCATTTCTGACGCGCCAAACGTCGCGAGATCAGTCGAGGAATAAAAGTTTGCATTAGGACGTACTCAACTCGAGAGAATATTTTCTCCAATATGTTTCTATCGATAGTCTGTTTCCCCGGGAAATACCCACGCTCGAATAACAGCAAGGAACGTCGACTGACGAACAATTATCCTTCTCTTTCTCTCTCTCGAACGAACGAACGAACGAATGAACGAACGAAATGCGAAAGAGAGAAAAAAATCGCCGTGCGTGCTCGCGAGGACGACAAGGCGGAGATTGCGGAATCGGCTAGAATGCAGATCCACGCCGTCACCGCGGCGTTTTCTACGTGCCGACAACCTGCAACATTCGAGCGAAGCCTCGCATTTCTGGTTTTACCTGCCTTTACACCCATGCATCGTCCTGCATTATGCGCTACAGTCATCGTTCCAACTCCTCTCCCCTTCTCCCCCCTCCCCCTCGCTCCCCTGTCCTCTGAGCGTCTCTTTCTCCGCCATATGTTGCCTTTCCTCCTCCTCCACCGCCTACTTTTACCCCCTTTGGCTTTTCCATCTCTGTCTCTGTCTCTCTCTCTCTCTCTCTCTCTCTCTCTCTCTCTCTCTCTCTCTCTCTCTCTTTCTGTTTCTTCCCCTCTCCTTCTCGCCGTAGCCTCTCCCTCTTCCACGAGACGGCCTGTCGTTTCGCAAGGATGCACGTATCGCTTTATCTCGAGCTGCATTTAATTCACGTAGGTAGGGACTAGGAAGAAGAGCACGTGCATAACCCAGTCACTTTCAAAGGTTGGGCGTTCGAACGGTTTGCGAAACGCAGGAGCATACCGGCTTCTCCCCTTTGCCGTGTCTTCTTTCTTCTTCTCTGCCTTTTTTTCTTTTCCTCCTCCTTCTCCTCCTCCTGCCTGCTTCTTTTCCACCTCCTCGCGCGAAGCTTCACTCGTTCTCTACCGCGACTCGTAAATCGCGATCAAGTTAAGTAATTCCAGGATCGAAAGTACGCGCGCGTCGTGTCGCAATGCCGTGTTTTGACGACGCGTACGCTACGTATGTACGTACGTACACACACGCCTGGACGATAATCTGACAGTCAGGTCGATCGAAGCTACCGTACAGTTGGATATAATTAATCTCGCAATTGCATCGATGCTCGTTCCGTCCGGGAGGACTCGTAAATTTCAAAAGTCGAACAGCCTCGCTGGAGCTTGCGACGAGAAATGAGCGAGGCACCTGCTGACGCGAAACGAAAGGGGAAGCTTGCGTTTCGCAAGTAATTAGGAACCCAACGTTTCATTAAAAAAATGTAATATCCCAAATATTCCCGAGACGTGTGTTGAATGTACGTGTTTCTGAAGCTTCGAAAGCTAATCCAAGACCAGAGACGAGGATCATCGTATCAACGGTGACTCAGAGGAATTATCCCGCGGCCCGACCTTCGCTACAGAGATTCCGTGTCAACGCGTGCAAACACGCTGACCTCCTATATCATTGGATCGCGATGACGAGCCAGCCACGCTCGATGACGCGTCGACAGAGCGGACAGAGTGGGAGAAAGAGTTACGAAGAGTTGGAATGGAAACGCATCCCGGAGGATGGGACAGGAGAGATAGCATTGTGAAGCATGGCCTCGATGGAAGATGCCATAGGTGTAGGTGGATGAGTTGTGCCTCATTGTCGGGGCGGCATACCATTAGAATACATTAGAGACTCTTTCGCCGGTATCGTTTGCTCGTCGAGCAACGCGTTCGAAAAAGAGGAAGAACGTAACGGGGAAACGACGCGGTAAGAACAGAGAGCGAACAAACGAAGGGGGAGTGTGGAGGGTGGTGAATCGGTCGTTCATGATTCCACGATGATTAAACGTTCGCGGAACCGTTGAATTATGTTGTGAAGCGTTTGCCTGCTGGACTGGCGAGGGGCGTGATCGATCGTGGACCGAGATGCTAACTAGACCCGCTCTCGCGCACCGACGACTCTTTATTAAATAACAGCGCGCCTGTCGTTTCCGCGTATCGATTCAACCTTTTGCGCGTGGCCGCGTGGGATCATTGTGTTGCGAGTGTGTTTTCGGTTTAAACGGCGATTACCGCGTTCGATAGAACGAACGCGGGAAAACGGAGGGGGAGGGGGGGGGGGAGGGCGGCTGATTAAGAAGAATCAGACGGAACAATAGAGAGAGGTTGGATTTCAATGAGGAATTCAACTTTCTTCAGGGAAATGATGCATGTTCGAGCCCGATGCTGGTTCGACGAGGTGTGCGAAGGTTGTCGGTTTGCGAGAAAGCAGTTGTTAACGGCGATCCTCTCCGTATCTTCCATTCCAAAGGCGCTGTCTGCCTTTCCTTCGTTTCTCCTTTCAGACATAGTATTTTTTTTTTTTTTATATATATGTGTACACGCGTAAGAATGTTAGTACGTCGTACGTACGTGCAAGAGTTCGATATAATACTATCGCGTTGTTAACGTGTCTGATCAAAAGGTTTGACAAATGAAGAAGACTCTCGGTGTTGAAAAATCTCGACGTGAAACCGTTGCATCTTTAGATACTCTTGTATCTGCTACTTGTTATTTATCAATGACACTCGATTCGAGCGAAAGTGTGCAGACACGCATAATTTTCATTTAACTCGCGCGCGCGCGGGATATTGAACGTAAGGAAATAAATTTCGAGAAGAACGTGTTAAGTTCTTGTTGCCTTTCTCCTTTCGAGGAGATACTTTGCTGCTGTTATACTATTAGTCTTCTTCGTATTCTTTCGCTGAAAAGGAAGAGAACGATAATTTCACTTCTGCAGACGACGAACGATTTCAATTGGCCCCCGGAACCAAAACGATATTTCACACGAAGCCGGAGCCGAAAGCAGCGAGCAAACTCGCTCGTGGCGCTCGCGCCGTTTCTTACATCGATACAAATTGCAGCCGCGTCAAGGTAGCACCGATTTCTCTCTCTCTCTCTCTCTCTCTCTCTCTCTCTCTCTCTCTCTTTTTCTCTCTCACGAACGATACCCCCGATCTATTCCCCCGATCTTTCACGGTTGACCAAGTGGAGGAGGCGTTAATTAAGATATTCCCTCTGGCTTGCAATATCGGGGCACTCGGTAAATAAAAGGCGATCGATCCGATCGAGGGGAACCGTCGCCGTCTCCTTCCATTTAATTAAATCGAATTAAACAAGCAACGTAATGCCAGAGATCAAGGGAAGATCGTTCCGGCGATTTACCGTGCGCGATCGTGGCGGATCATACGCGAATCGTGGCAGTGTTTCTTTGAAGTAAGGTCGCCGTGGCTTCGCTCTGATACTTTCTAAGTTGATCCCAGTAGATCGTTTATTCGCTGTACCGCGACTCTTCTTGCGATTAATTACTATATCGACGTTATCCAGAGATCAGGTGCAATTTATTTAAAAATACTTTACTCGAAACATTTCAATTTCAATTGCAACTTTTCAACCGGACGAAGATGAATTTGAACGCGAAAAATTTGCACTTGCCGCGAGGTCGTATCGATCGCGCTCGGTTAGGCCGACCGATCGGAGGAGGGGTGAATAAAATTTGCAACAGGCACCCATCGTCGTAGCCGATTCGTCGATCGACGCGTAGGACGATTGAATTTACGCCGACTGGTTGCGCATTCCCTGCTCCGGCTCGATTTACGGTTATAGCGCAACGGATTAATGGGAATTAAGAATCGCTGGACGTCTAGTTACGGTGGCTGGTCGGATTCTAGGGAGAAGCTTTCCGCGAGAAACGGCAGAACGTTCCCTCATAGTGGAAATGGCTCGAATTCCTCGCGCATTTCGAGGAACTTCGTGAACGTCATCACGCGCGTTCGACGCGTTTATCCCTCGGTTGAAGGCTTCGTCCAATTTCTCAACTTCGAACACTTCGAACACTTTCTCAAAAAACAGTAGCTTAAATATTCTGCGTCAAATTGGAGAAATTACAATCTCGTTTTCGAAATTTTCAGAATTATCGACAAATGGAAGTGAAAAACTCCGCAAGAGAGAGATATGCGAATTTCAACGAAAGAATCACGAATCATTGCTCGCACTTTGGTAACTCTCCTATTAAGAACAACTTTCAAAATTTCACACAGACGTTCTAAATGTTCGGTTATTCGTTACATTCAATTGGCCATTGTGAAACTAAACCGAAGCCATTGTAAACTAAAAATTGTAATGCTCTAAACTTCTTCAAACCACGAGATCGTCGATTGTGTCGATATGAACGTCTTGTTGAAAGAGAGCGGCGCAAAACCGATAAAGATTACCCAATTTCAATCGTCGAACGGCTGAATTGAATCAGTGGCCACGGCAGGACGCCGTCGAACGAGCAGCGATTAAATAATTCATACCGTCTCCCAGCAAACAATAAGCGACGTGAAACTCTCTTTGCTTCCTCTCTCTCTCTCTTTCTTTCTCTCTCTCTTTCCCCTCTCTGTCCCTCTTCCTCTCTTTGTTCGACCATTCAAGTTCCCGTGGAAGTTCGAGAGGCCAGAGTCTCAGGGATTCGAATTAACTCGACAAAGTATCGGCAGGTAGTCCTTAATTAGCAGAACTAATTGCGCGCTGGCTCCGCATGCAGAAAAGGTTACGCGTCGTGATTTATTGACCCCTCCCCGCCGCTGTCCTAATTAAGTGCAAGAGAAGCGCTATTGTAGCCCGGGACCAGAAACAATTACCGATCCGCGCGCGGACCACGAAAAAACAGCACGGGTTCACGGGGCAGCGGGTGGGGGAGGGACTCGACGACAGGAATCCAACCGGTGTTCGCGGGCTCCAAGTTCGTTAACCCTTTCTGCCCCTCTCCCTCCTCACTGATACGCTCGCCGTTTTAGGAACGAGACGGACGAATTTCAACGCGCCCCCGTGCACAATCCCATCGATTATTAATCGCAACGCAGACCACCTCCCAGAAATTTGTAACTTTCCATCGGTGTCGCACGACTTGTGAAAGTATTCGTGAAGTTTGCGTTGGCAGACACTTTTCGCGAATACGCGAATCCTTTTGTTTTACTAACGAGACAATTGCAAGTGTGCACGATGTTAAAAAAGTATGCAAAACGTTTAAAGTGCAGTGCTTTTCATTCGACGTCTGGTAAGATAATTTTCAGATATCTAGAGACTGATTTTTTTGTTATTTGTCGTGTTCGCAGGAATATAGAAATACGGGAAGTACGTAGTTTAATCACGATTGAATCGATCAAATTTAAAGCACGATAACGCTCTGTTTCTTATTCTTATCCTTCTTGAAAATACTGGAGACTTTGTGCTGCCTCATTCTGCATGTCACAACGTGTAATTGCGACTTCGTTTGTTAAAACAAACTGTAGTCGTGTAGCGAGCAGCCGTCGTTGCTGCAGAGGGAAAGAAGTAAAGATTCGCGAGTTATAAGATGAAGAACGGAAAGGAAAGATACAATATTCGATCGCACTACCGCGTCGCGAATTTTAATCTTCGAGCTTTAACCTTCTCAGGTAGAATGAGAGAAGTTGCTCGTTGCTCTCCGCTTGGCTTTTAGTCCAGATCGAAGTTGCGAAAGGGTGACGGCGCTGGCCCGACAGAACGCTTCTCTCTTTCGGATTCAATTACGCGGAGAGAATGAACGCGCTTTGAGCGTGGACATTTGTACACTTCGTACCTTACGTAAACGAGTGGCTGGCTGTGACGCGCCGAAACCAAACGCGCAGGCATGTAAAACGCGTCTCGTTGTTTTCAAATCGGCTAGAAATTCCTCGATTCCGATACCAGACTCGCTTCCATCGCTATTTTCAAGTTAAATCAAGATTTGTACGAGATCTATGTCTATGTCTAATTTAAATATGGAATTTTCATTTACGAATGATTGCAATACTGCGAATCTTTTTTCCTTGATTTGTAATACAGTTGTATTTTAATATGTTATCAATATAAAACAGATTGACCGAAAATAAATTTTTCGATGATGTCATACAACGATAGACACAAACACTCTAAAATACTCTAAACATGGAATAGACAGAACCCGTGTACCCGAAACTTTGTGGCCGTGATGTCGTAATTGAAATGACTAAAATATCGCGAACGAAGAAATAGTGGTCCAAGGAATCTGAAACGTTGATCAGGTCGCGCCTTGAATCACAATATCGCCCTGCAGCATCGTTGGATGCTCCGTGAAGTGTAGAAGCCGAACAATCGGCCCAGTCGCCAGTTGCCGTATCGATCGATTGGATTTCTCCGCGCGTCGGTGCAGACCGACGAAGCTGTGTTCCACGAGATCGAACCCGGCCACTGGAATATGTTCGATATGATTGCTGCCAAGGGACCGGAAGGCGAGTTTCGCCTGGCTGCAACGCGGCACACAATTAAACGTACATAACGTCCACCGCAGCGGCCGGCCGGGTTTCATGCGGTCGAAAGTACGCCGGGCGAGTTATTACGATTCTCCATCAACGGTGCCGACAACCCATTACGTAACGGCGCGGTGATCGATCTTAACAGCGAGATAATGGATCGCGGCTCAGTTCCGTATTTTAGAGAACCCTTCGCGCGACGGCTGACGCCTCTGGAATCTGGACGCCTCTGAATCTTGCGCGAGACGGATCCGCGTTTCGCAAGCTCGTGGACAGAGATTTAGAGCAAAGCTGGAACGTGAACAAAACCCTTTCACGCGTCGTCGTTTGGGAAGAACAGACTCTAATTTGAAATCTTTAGATTAGACGGATATTTGCATGATTGTAGAATTTCGAGCGAGGTGATATTATTTCACGTGTGACGCTTTAATTTACCTCGTGATATCTTTATATTATATTGTGTTATATTTTTTGTTTGATTTTACATCAAAATAAAATTACTTCTGGCACGAAACTACTCCTAAGTGTAACTCCAAGCACGAACGAACCAAAGAGGAAAGACATCGAATCCTTGACAGATTTTCGATTACGATCTCTCTCTCTCTCTCTCTCTCTCTCTCTCTCTCTTCGCGATGTCGATAGACTTTTTCTCCCAGGAAAGTAGGAGAGTCGGCATTAAATTGATCACTGCTCCGAATTAATAATTACCGACGCAACGTACACTCAGCTGGCGGCGTTGATTTATTCAGTAATTGCTCGGACTCGCATCGCGGTTTCAGAGCGCGCGAAATGTTAACGTTAACTGTTCCTTCGCCTTGAAATGCTAATGCGGCTGTTCTCATGTCTCGCTGATCGTATATCGATCCCAGTGATCTTTATTGCCGTCACGGCTGAATATTGAAATATCCGTCGATATCCAATGTATCTCGGCACATCACGTGTCGCGAGAATGGCACTCATACGTACAATTAAATGCCGATTAAGTAATTAAGATAGGATCGTTTAATTGGACGCCGTGCGCCACGGTTAATCAAACCGTGTCTCGCGCTCTCTGCGAGCGGACAAAGCGTACCACGATAGCGCAAACGTATTCCCTACTGTTCCATCTTATCGGATCCGGCGATCGATCTGTAAAACGCAACAAATCAACTACTGACCGTGCCTTGAGACTACGCCTCGTGGTTGCACGTCGATCGCTTTTGTCGCCGATCGTTGAAGCTTGTAGGCCGTGAAATTTTTCAAAAAGTCGGCTTTATAAACTTATACTTTGTAAATTAACCAAATGTCGAGACAACTGGTCCGGAAAATATTTCATTCGATACTCGAATCTCGTTAGAGAGGTTTTCAGGATTCGCGGCTAATCAAGGACTTTCGATCGATTCGAAGCGATTGTAAAGGTGATCGTTCGCGGAATAACTTAATAATGGACCGTTACGCAGAGTTCTTACGAAACGCTATCAGAGAAGAAAACGGTTCGCTCCTCGGTTCGGCCTCGCTGGAAATTGCTCCAAAATCAAATCTCATGCAGAGGGAATTGCAATTTGCCGATCCGGTTGTATATTTCCGCGTGTAACTGGCTGTAAACCGCAACAGAGGGACCTCGTCGGACAGCCGCTGACAAGCTTCCTAAAGCGAAACGGAGTAACAGGTTCGAAACGTTTGAGACCGCTATGCTACTGCTACTGCTACTGCTACGCTCTCAGCTTTTCGCCGAGAACGGCCAAAAGGGGGCTGGAAAATTTACCGAGGCACAAGCTCGGTAATGGTTCCCTGTCGGTCGTGACTGTGTAAACAATACGGAGTCGAGCGTTGGCAAAGCGGTGTTGCCCAACGGCACGAGTCCCCCCATGAGACTCGTCCTCCCGTTCCATCCGTCCCATAAAACCGCGATTTCGCAAGCTTCCTGGCCCCCTCTCTCTCTCTCTCTCTCTCTCTCTCCGACTCCTCGTAAAAGCGACCATAGCGAGATAGGATCGCAAACGCGTCAGGTGCAGCACGAGCGTAGCTACACCTAGACGCGATGCGCACGATCATAGATCCGATTTATATTTGCATGAAATTTATCGAAGCCGAGGCGGACATGTGTTCGCCGGTGGATTATCGCGTTTCATCGAGATACCGGCTCGATGTGTCGGCCCCGGCCGCCGCTCTCTATGCACCGAACAAACACGAACCAGAGATATATCGTTCGTACGCTGTTCGTTCCCTGTCGTTTTTCATCGATTCCCGTTTCCAAGGAATAAATAATCCGGAGGAGACACACTTTGTGTGTGCACCGTCATGCACAAAGGAACAACGCAAAGGAATTCTCATTGACGAGGTACGTGACGCGATCTCGAGCAGGGACTTTTAATGGAAATCTCGGAGCATTCGTTCTTTTCGAAGTTGGGAAATTGACCGAAGAAAAAAATTGCTCGTGGTCAAGCCGACTGATAGATGACGAAACTCTGTCTCAGTGTCAATTTCGAACATTTTTCTCGTCATCTTTCACTGTACAATCGGGCGATGTGACGATTTGAGCGACAGCCGCTCCGAGAGATAAGTATCAAGATAAGTAATTAGTCGTCCGGTACGTGTTCCGAGAACTGGATTACATTTAATCCGACGACGACAGTCCACCAGCTACCGTCCAGTTTCTAGATCAAGTTTAATTCAACGTGTGAGACACGCGTGCACTCGCCTCGCCCGACAAACTGCAAGTGGATTTCAACATTTACAACATAAGAAAACCCGCCGACTCGCGCTGGGAGTCGTTTCGGTTTCAAATGCCACGCGATTTTCCGACGTTGCGAGAGAGCCAAAGGGTTTATCGCCCTGCACGACAGCAACATAGTTACATAAGGACGCGTCTATCAACTTCGACTTGGTACGTTTCATTGGCCGTTCGCCCGATTATTACACGATCCATCAATTTCGACCGTTCAATCCCGAGGAAACGGGATCGCTCTATATCGGCCGAGCGATCGTTCATGAAATTGCCAACGCTCCTCCGACTTCGACTGCTATCTCCGCGGAAACACCGGCTCGCTGCAGCTCCGGTAATTGACTTTTACTTCTGGCTACGGGCGCGCTTTTATTCCGGAAACACTTGTGTCCGTTCTAGGCTCGGACTCGGGCACTCGATTGCGCAACGAGGTTTCTTTATCTCTCTCGTTCTTTCTCCATTTCTTTCTCACTCGGCGGTAATATGCAGATCGACTGGTTAACGAGAAGTCGAATTTGGCAATAGGCGAACGGCGAAACCAGAAAAACCGTGGACGTGGTTTTTACGTAACTGCTTTTACCGCGTGGAGCGAAGTGTCCCGCGATTTCGGAGGCACATTCGACTGTAAGTATTTAGACATCTGATGGAATTTCAACGTTTGCATCTTCTCATAATCGGAATTGATTGAGTGCTAAATCTGTCTGTATCATCCGTCGTACCGTGTTGAAAAAGACGTATCAATTGCAGTGTCTCCAGTAAGTCAAATTTCATTTACTTTCGAAAAACGATTGCCTGTTATTTTGCTGACTGTGAGTAACTATTATTTATCGGTTGGAAACACGTGCTTGACTTCAACATCAAATATAAGAATAATTTGAATAAAAACGCGTTACCATGCTCAATTGGCGAGTCGCGTAAGTCCAAAATTAACAAAACTCAGAAAAACAAAGTAGCAATTATACTTGCGCATATTTCGTTCCATGTTGATAAGAAATTATACCCAGTTCTTAAATAATGATGTTTGATTATTAATTTATTGTTGAAAGAAATGTAACTCTCTTACAAATTGTATATTCCATTTACTTCTCAATAAAACTACATTTTTTGCTCTTAATAATTTCTTGCCAAATATTACACGAAAGTTCAATTTTTCACATTAGGAGAAACGACTCGATTCACCTGTGAACCAAGTGGCTCGTGTCTATCTCAAATACTAATTTAAATCAAACACGCTCGATTAAACTCCTGTCGCAACCTCCGACTCGTTCGAACTTTTCCCTTCGCCTGCTCGCGAGTGTTTCACGCGACGAAGTTCGACGAGAGGACGAATCTCGCATTCCATCTCGCGGGAGCGAGGCAAAGAAACACGAGGGAAGAAAAGACACCGCGGAAGAATTGGAAGCCACGCAGAGCGACGATTCCTCCGGACAACTCTCGGCGGGAGTTGATTTATAAAGAGCACACCCAGAGCGAGTTGGTAGCTCGCTCGCGGTGGCTGGTGCCTGATGCAGCGTTAATTTCAAAGACATTGCGGCGGCGAGCATTAGGAGCGTCATCCAGTAGCGGCCGGCCGATGCCGTACTCGTACCTTCGCGCCTTCTTCTCCACCGTTGCGCGTTGCTAATAATATTTGCTGGCGGAGATGGCGACCGGCGAAATGGCAGGCAGACACACACCTCGCTTGGTAATGACGCGGCTACCGACGCCGCCGGTAACCTTATAATTACGTTTCTATTCTATTATGCGTCCGCGATTGCGCACGAAATTTCTCCTTTCTCTCTCTCTCTCTCTCTCTCTCTCTCTCTCTCTCTCTTCTTATTTCGCTGTCGTTCTACTCCTTTTTTCTTCCCATCCTCGCCTCCTATTCTCATCAGCTTGAGAGCTGTTTGCCTCGCGAGGACACGTCGTTCCTCTCACACACGAGGCGCCCGTAGCAAAACGTGGCTCGCACGGGAGTGCGATCGAAAGTTGATTACGGCTAACATCGATTACCGGCCGGGGGGAACAGCCTTGCGCGCAATTCCTCTCGGTAGCCGCGATTGGCGAAATACGTTTGTACGACTCGCCGTAACTCGCTACGGTATCATAACGCAAAACGATCGCTTTCCTTTTACGTCTTTTCAACGACGTGTCAGACGTTACACTTAACTGCGAATTTACGCTTTGGAAAAAGCCTGCGAAATGAAAATTCTTTCGCAACTCGTCGTTACTAATTTTTGCCGATAACAGGAGACCTGTTTACACAAAATTCTGTTGTGTATCGTCGCGAGGAGCAGAGTCTGCGTAATATGCATGACTCGCAACACAACTCTACACGTGTGACGTAGATCGCGCGATACATGTTCCTATGCATCCCGCGTTCTACGCCATGCGCTGCACGCCACACACTGTACACAGTGTGGCCTGTGCACCTTGCACGGCCCGAGTATTCCTCACTTTGCGCCGTATGTACGTACGTACAATATCCAGCCTAGCGCGGGTTTGCGCCAAAGTACGCACGTAGCGCTATCTTCTAAAACGATTGCCATCTACGCGCGCGTTGCGTCTGCCGCGTCGGTGGTGAAACGGGCATCTAAATCACGGATACGAGGCGCGTCAACAACGTTCCCCGAAAGAGAGAACCACCGACCACCTAGCGTACCTCGCCAAGCGGCGCTGGTAAACGCAGTTTGTTAAACCCGAGTACACCTCGACGGTGCCACGGCGTCTAATCAGCGTGGTCCGGGTGAATCGCGTACTCCAATACGCGCGGAGATACGCGCTCGTACACGGGCCGGTATCCCGGCGAACCGCTCATTAACATGCATTCACGCCGCAATATTTATCGTTGCATGCTGGTCGCTCGCTGCTTGCAGAGGCCGTGCCTCTCTCTGTTGCCGCGCGTCTCCGCCGTGTGGCCTCTCGACGTGGCCGCGGCATTCAGATGCTAGATAAAACCGCCGCGAAACGCGGACGTTACGCGCCTGCGACCGTCTGCGTGACACGCACCGAGTGTGCAATCGCGTTACATTGCTCCGCCGACAATGCCTCGGCTTCCTACTCGTCTCTCCCCCGTTCACATCCGCCCCTGTTCTTGATCTCTTGTTCGGTTCGACTTGCTCGTTAACGTGATTGTCTCTCGGTCGAAATTTTCCGATCTTGGCAGGCCGACGGTGAGCTACTGCTTAATTGCGTGGAATCGAATTAATCGTCGATGGAACTGACCTTGCCTCGTAATCGAAAGACACCACTGAACTCGATGAAATTGCATTTTTCTCATGACAGAGGAAATTTCAAAGCCGAATTAAAAGTTGAGAGACCGAACATATTTTAGCAAGCATTCGTCTCACTCACTGAATATCGCAATGAACATTACACAATACTTTGAATATCTCGTAGATACGTGTTTCCACGTTACGTGTACTTCTGTACACTGTTGAATATTAGCATCGATGGATCTTGTAACTGAACTCGATAAAGTAGAATTTCTCTGTTTCACGTTTTTTCATGACAGAGTAAAACACAGAGGAAATGCCAAAACTCGAATGAAAAATTGATAGACTGAACGTATTTTAGCAATTATACACGTCTCACCCACTGAACATCGTACTTCGAATATTTCACGCATGTGAAATTTCCATATTGCGTGCATCCTGTGCATTTATTTAAATCCCCCATAATAATTGTAACGCACGAGAGTTACAATTATTAAAAATCGTTACGCAGCAAGTGCTCCGGCATCGTAACGCGAGAACGCGTGTTGTAACGAAACACCTTAATACAATTAATACGATAGGCTTTGTAACCAAAGGCGTTCAGCCTGAACGCGCGTCTCAAACCTTTTCAAACGCCCGTTCGTTGTCATTAAGCGTTTGAAATGAACGCGCGCGACGTTTCAAACTCGATTCACGAAATAATCGCTGATTGACAGCGAGTCAGACAGTGGTATTGGCGAGTCTGAGAAAGTAATGGGTATCGAGTGGTCGATTGGGCAACGATGAATACACTCGTGAGCCAACAACGTCGCGTTTCGAATCCTTCGCTCGACTCAAATACAAAAAAAATACCACGATCCACTTTCACACGCGTGAACATCGTTGGAAAATGATGTTTCAATTGGGGATTCGCGCGATTATCAGATCGATCAATCAGAGAGACATTAAACTCAGGCTCGATAACCGATCTACTCGAGTCTTGTCGCCAACCACGGTTACACGCCGGAATATGAGCACCGGCGAACGGGATCGCGACCTTCATATCGAGACGAAAGATCAATTTAAAAGTTACGAAACCTAGCTACGTATCTGACACGCACTGACTAACGGGTTTCGACTAACGAGTCCTGTACAGGGTGTGCCGAAACAGAAACGAGAGTCATCGTCGTCGATCCACCGTCGATTTGCATAGGAAACGTTGCTTCTTGCCGCTTTCCGCCGAGAAATCGAAACTACGTCGTTAGGCTGTCGTTACGTCGTTACTTCTAGAAAGTTCACGCGCGTGGCCGACAGTCTACGTGAATTAGAATTTACGTAGAATTGATTTTAGCCAGAGCGAGAGAAGCATCCCGCTCTCGCCATCTCGAAATTTATATCGGACGTAAATCACCGAGCTGATATTAATAGGTGGAGTTGTGAAATCCTGCGGATTCGTACAATGTTTCTGCCGAGTTTCTCATTAACTGCCGACGTCCCTAAGTATCATCGAATCGGGAACAGATATTTACAATGACCGGTGCGCGCTCCTATATATCGTAACGTAATATTTTACTCTGTAAACGTTATCTTGTTACGACTAGCAGGCAAGAACATAAATTTTGTACCGGGTGTACTAGAGCGGCGACTTGCTGATGAGAGGTTTCAAGAAAATATTTCGAAAAGTATACGGAATACAGTCCTGGCGGCGAGGATTTACTGAACGATGACAATCTCCCGCTCATCAGGTGGGAAGTTCCACCGAGAAGAGATTGAATTGTAGCACCTTATAGGGACGGCCTGATTCCCGAGGGAAGGCAAGCGCAAGAAGATACGAGCTGCAAGGGGAAACGCTCGACGTATATGCTAATCGGCCGAGCGTGTCAAGATACTTTCCGGTATGGTGAACCAGTCTACCCCGCTTTAGGGTGAACGAGCGCAACAGGGAAACACGAATGCACATAGCGCCTCTTTATGGTACCACGCTTCCTGTTTTCTACCAGTTTTTTCCTTTTTTTTTTTTTTTTTCTTTTCTTTAAGAGTTATCTACCTTAGGAGTGAACTTTGACGCCAGACATTCGAAACTTGATCTCACCATCTTCTCCAAATTAACGTTAAAACTGAGCAAACGCTGAAATCATCAATTCGTAATTTCCCTTGTATTATCATTGTTGGATTCCGTATGAAGGAACGACACTTGTAATTTTAAGAGGGTTGCAACCAAGATGGTCAAAGATGATGTTACAATGTCTCAAGTTTGATGGAGGAAAAGTGCTGCTGCTCTTCTCAGTATGTTTTTTTTATATTTTTATTATATTATACTCTTTACATTTATAATATTTTTATATATTAGATAAACTTTATATAGTTTGTATAAAATATAAAAACTAGTACACTTTTATATATTATACCTTGTTATATTTTATTTATGAAAAATCGAAGGGAAAAAGAAAGAAACGTGGATGACAAATAAAATTTACCCTGTGAATAAGCGTTCGCAGGTCACTTTGGATTCATAGTGTATAACACATCGTCAGGCCTGGTTGGTTATCCAACACCGTAATTTCTCATTGCTTGCATTTCAATTTCCCCGGACAGAAGTTTTATAATTTAATCATCTGTAATTCTACTTTGTTAAATTAACGTTATAACTACCAGAGTAATAAAATGATCAATTCGCAATTTCCTTGTGATCTCGCGTTCTCTGTTGCGTTGTTACAATTTCTCATTGCACGCATTTCAATTTTCCCGGACAGAAGTTTTATAATTTAATCATCTGTAATTCTACTTTGTTAAATTAACGTTATAACTACCAGAGTAATAAAATGATCAATTCGCAATTTCCTTGTGATCTCGCGTTCTCTGTTGCGTTGTTACAATTTCTCATTGCACGCATTTCAATTTTCCCGGACAGAAGTTTTACATTTTAATCATCTGTAGTTCCAGCGTTAAACGCAGATTCTGAAATTGATCGTTAAACTGATGTTCTGGTCAATATACAATTACTTGTAATTGATGTAAGTAAATTTTTCAATGTTTAGAGGAATACTTTTCGAAGCTTCCTCTTTCGCGGATATTTTGTCCTGATTAGCTAAAAGTCGATTACCGGCGGTTAACGACCCGTTACACAAGCATCAGTAATTTAAATGCGGGATAAGTACAGAGCACGTCAAAATCGGTATACCATTAAACGTTGATGAAACATCTGGAATACTATATTTCGCAAAGATACCACTCGCACCCGGCAAAACCATGCGGGGAAATTAATCATAATCCGAACTGAATCCAGATCCGATGCGTAATCTCGTAAGAAGTACTCCAATCGACCAGTCAACCAAACACTGCTTGCGTAACAAAATCGATGACAAATGTATGACACCTGTTCAAGGTGGCTTTCGCTTCGTGGATTTACGGAATTTATGTTTGTCACGAGCGAAGTCGAATTTTACGACCGATTCACGAGCCAATAAAGCCGAAATATGTGTTGCCTCGTAAAAACTGATAATTAAATTCCTGCGAGATTGATGCGCCCCCCCGGTACGTGGAGAATTTTCAACAAAACGTTTCGGTTGCGCGCTCTTGAAAGTAATGCACCTTCTGACAATCGAGCAACGAGAGAAAACCAGAGGATCGAGGAAACTGACCTCCCGAGACGATTCCCCCCGGGTGGTCTCTGTTTATTAACGCGAACGACACAACGCTTTCGCCGGTAATCGAACGAACGATGCGTAATTAACGCGGTAACGACTCGGAGTTTTCACGCTTCACGCGAACCCGTTCAACATCGAACTGGAAATAAACATACGTTATCAAATACGAACGAACCCTTTCCATAGTGATTACGAACAAATTACGAATAATCATCAGGAAGGATGAGGGGGAGGGGGGGGGGGAGGTTCGCCTATCTCCCATGAATACATACATGAGTTTCGCGGTGATTACCGTACGTGTCAAAATGCGGTTTTACGCGTTCTGACGAACTAAGAATAATACTCGCTTTGATTTCCTCTCAGGCGCTCGCCGCCGTCTGATTCCACGGTTCAACATTGAAAATCACCTGCGCTGCGCGCCAGACGTTAATTGCAGATATAGTTTGTAATTGAAGAACGTTGGAAGTCTTCGATGAGTCGTATCGTTTTGAACGAATGGAGGGATCGTTTGATTAATCCTCTTTTGTTACAAAAGCTCATTTCGCAAAATCATTTCAATTCAAGTTGTTTCGAGTCAAAATATCGGATCAAGGCACTAAGAGAATTTCAAACGATTTAAAAAGAAAGAAAAAAAGGAACGAATGGGGGGATTATTTAATTAATTCTGTTTTGTTAATATCATTGTTAGTAATTTCTCTACATAATTTCTCTAAAATTACGAAACACTGTCACAGGAGAAAATATCGTTACGTTCTCTGTTGCAAAAGTTATTTCAATTCAAGTCAAAATATCGGCTCAGAAGGATACTAAGAGAGTTACAAATGATTCTTAACACTGTCATTTTTTTCTTGCCGACGATTGGCATTAACGTTTCTAAAAATACACACCTTGGACTGGCGTCGCAGCAAGTAACGGAAAGTTTCAAGCTACTAAAACTCCAGCCCGAGCAACTAATGGCAGACACTCGTCGTACGTGTTACGCAAGCGAGTCATCACGCCCGTAATGAAGACTTAACAAAATCCAACGGAAGACACAACCGGCCACCGGCTGACAGAAGGATCAGACTGCCATTGGAAACCAGCAGCCGGCGAGGCCGAGACGTTCGTGCAAATCATAACCGCTCGGCGCTCGTGAAAGGAAAAGTTCGCAACCTCTAAATGGGAGCTACTTAACACGCTTCGTTCGCAAGTCGGTGATTGCGTATACATCGCGGCCCGCCGGCGCGATATTTCGATTGGCCGAGTTATCCTGGAAATTTACGTCGCACCGGCGAAACGTCTTCATTCGCGAACGATGTACGTGCGCGAGCACCGTTCACGTGGACGATAATTATTAGGCAACGAAGCCGGGTAGCCGGCCGCAGATGCAACCGGGTACGTCGTGCAGATGCAAATAAAGGTGATCTACAACGGTGTAATCTCGAGCCAGTGGCCAGTGGTCACGATGTCCGATCAGAGAAACCACGGACCACGAAAACCCAGGGGAGAGAAACCACCGGTTTAGATGCTATCGTATACGGCAGAAAATCGTACGGTGAAGCCTAAGTATTCCGTTTTGATAACCCATTGCCTGTGTGCCAGATATATATTCCGTCGTGTTTGAATATTCGATCGATGGGGGGGGGGGGGGGGGGGGGACTGGTTCGATAACTTAATTCATTGATGCTCGTTAGACCGGATCCAGTCGTTTGGTAGAGCTTGCTTACTTTTTATGTTTTGTTTTCATACTTTTCACCTCGTGCTTCGAGCCGAGTTTCAGAAGATCCGTCAACGTCGATGTTTGAATGAAACCACACAGACTCGTATAACTCGTTTGTTCATGATCTGCTCAGGATTTCTGTTTTAAAAACACGAGAAATCTTCGATATTTCTTGCCTTGCGATACGAATAATTCTTTATCGGGGAGAGATCCTTTAATTACGTATCAAAGGACACGCTTTATCACTACATCTTCCCGATGAAGCTGAATAGCCTCGCCGCTATCTCAAGTCACACAGCAACGAAAAATCCCCCGTCGCCAATAAACTACCGCCAAACGAGGCATCCTCTAAATTAGAAATTCCATTAGAAGAAGGTACAAGGGAGCCCCGGTGGTTCGATAGAGCATCGTCTCCACGGTAGAAAGAGCATCCTATCAATAATTCGATAAGCCCGGTGAAAAATGGCCAGTGACACCGGTACTTCGTTACACGAGCGACCAGTCATACCAGTCTTGACCCCTGCGGGAACCGCTTCGGAACCTTTCCCAGCGCACCTGGGGGAAACGTTACCTTCCTCAACCTCGTCCGCGCATCGACGAAACGATTTACAGTGCGCCTCCTCCCATCGGCGCGTCGCTTTCTCCTGCCCGCACCCTCCGCCGCCCGTCGTTATCGATCTCGTACGCGTCCCACCGACAGCTCTAGCTGCGCTCGGCACCGTAGCCCCACGCCGGTTCCTGCCACCGCACACGACACGCCACGCACGCGCCGTCTTCTCCTAATGACAGAGCACCGCGTTTCGCCCGGGCAAAAGTGTCAATTCCACGGACAGAGCTGACGAAGGCTGACTATCGCCGGGCTAGTCTCCTTCTTCTTCTTCTTTTTCTTCTTTTCGAACGACTGGAAAGAGAGAGAGAGAGAAAGAGAGAGAGACAAACGACTCGCGGCCCACGTGATACCTGAGCGTACTGGCGCGCACAAAGCCACGCGGTCGAGAGACGTGTAGTACTACGTAGCTGAAAACGGGTACGTAATCAGGCGTAATTAGCCTGTTGTGCCGTGGTAAAAGGCCTTCGCATCGACAGAGAAAGAGAGAGAGAGAGAGAAGGGAATAGGTGAGTGACCCTTCGCCTCGGGCGGGGTTCACCGTGGGGTCTTCGGCAGGGGTCGAAAGGGGTCTCCTACGGTCTCTGTCTTTTTCTGTCGGCCGCCGCCTCTTCCTCAGGTGCGTGCAGCCAGAGCCTGCTTTCTAGCTTCGGGATTCTATGCCCCTTTTCCCGCCCGTGTCTCTTTGTCCCCCTTCTTCGCTATCGCCGACCGATACATACATCTTTTTGCGTTTTCTCCCGCCGAGGGCAACGGCCTCCACTCGAAGCCATACTGCCCGCCCGATTCTCCGCCTCTCTTTTTTCTCTCCCTCGCCTACTGCCGCAACTTTTCGTTCGCGCTTCCTGATTCGCATCGATCGAAAAATTTGCCCCCGAGCAAAAATGATCCCGATATGGATATGTTGGATGTATGTTACTAAAACGGTATCGCGATTGCGCTTCAGTTGTGAATAGTTATCAAAGGTATCCTTTGGAGGAGTCTAGGATTGCCGGCAAAGTTGTCACTTTTTCTCGACAAGTCGACTTCCACTTCTCCAGGATATCTTCAAACGATCCTAGACATCCCGTGTTCGAAAAATGCGAAGTGGAATGTATTAATGTCAATTAAGTGATAGCAAGTCGCACGTTCGGGCGAAATCCATGTCTTTTTCATCCACGTTCGAAGACGAACTTTTAAGCCTAATGACGCCGCGTCCTATTACTTGATCGTCGCATCCTGACTAGTTCATTAGTCACGATTGCTCAATAACAACGGGAGCGGAATTGTTACACCGCCGGGTGGACTTATAAATCACATGATCCACGACGTGATAAAGCGTAATGATCCCTATAAGAGAGAGAGAGAGAGAGAGAGACAAGGAGAAGGTTCGCGCTAATTCGAGGGACTTGCCTCGCGGGTCAGAGCAATCGCCTCTATACTGCGTGCACCGTCCATGGCTTCGCAACCGAGATGACTCGTGAGTTCCTTCGCGATTAATATCGAATATCCCGCGAATATTATACCGGTGTGATTTAATGGCGAGGTGCAGGTGGGTGGGCGACGAACGAAAGTTTCTCGTTCGAGCAAATTCTCTGTTATTGTTTCCGTCCTGTTGTAGTTTACGAATTTTGTTTATTAATTCAACTCCTGATTCTACTTTAAGTTTAGGTTTAGATCGTTAGGCTGGTCGTTCTCAATTAGAAAAAATCAGATCGAGCTAATCTTTCCCTTCTTTTTTTTTAGATTCTCGGTGAAATTACATTTTATCATTCTTGCTTATTGTATTACATTAAAGAATAATTTCTGCTTATCAATATTTATACTTAGTTGAAATTGAGTCTGTTCCACAATTCTTCTTAGACTCATCATTACATTTAAAAATTGTTATTCAAAATACGAGAAAGGAGACACGGTGAATTAAAATTATACGAGGTACGCAACGAAGGAAAATTCTATCGATCTATCGATCGATACAGAGAAGGAATATCTTTGCTGTTTCTTCAATCGCGTTACGCTCAATCCGAATGAAAAGAGCGATATCGAAAATTCATACCACCAACAAAATTACATTCGACGTCTGAGAATCTCCAATCAGCGGAATTCTTTTTAATTAATTCACACTGCCGACGTCTTCTTCGAGAGGATTCTTTCGCGAAAGTTAATCAAAAGAAGAAGCGCTGCCACCGAAAGTAACAGAGATTCTGTAAAGTTAGTCGATCGTGAAATGATCTCATACCCGAGGCGGTATCGTCCTGTCGGTTGTCGGTGAGAAGTGCACGCACTTCACAAAGAGAGTACGTACAGTCGCTGCGATGGTCACGAGATGCTCGTAATGACGTGATTGCGAATCCGTCACGGCACCAATAGAGATTATCCGCGAGTCATTATTTCGATTTGCTATTAGCGACGCGCATCTTAAGTATCGGCTACAAGTCCGTTGGCGCATTGTGTCGCGAGTGGCACCGCAGCTGCACTCAACGGAAGAGGAAGCGATTAATTTGCAAGAATTAGCCGGCCGTTTCGTATCCCTGCTCCTCAAACGGCGCTAATCGCGCTTAGTTCAAACATACAATCTCGCCTGTGACTCGCCGAGTTGACGCGATTATCGATTTTCCTCGTCCTTCCCTCCTAGAGCGTCTGCGTGTACTCTAGCGTATCTCGTATGCACCTAGCGTACAGTGACCCACGAGAAGTCATTGTCGCGAGTATATTACGTGTGTATATTATATAATATACATGTACGTAACAATATGTACGCATTTGACGTTTGGTTAGTAATGTATGTATATCGGTGAAGTTTGAAATGAATTTAAAAATTAATAGAGGTAAAGTATGTACATACGTATTTCATACGGAGAGTAGAAGTATATTTAAACAGTCGTTATGTAACTTGCATTACACGTCGTATGTATGTCATTATAACCATTACTGTAACTTGCCTATGTAACTTGTGTATTTTCAAATTGGTTTCAACCATTGGTTTCTGGACTGAATTGAATATCACATTATATTGACAACTATCTATAATCTATTGAGATTGTTCATTGCTCTCTAAAAATTTCCTTCATCCACCTCTGCGTAGTAAACGTTCAAATAATTTCGAACGCCAACTGCTGCACGAGTATCGCGGTACGTGTCGCCAAAGTAGAATTTCCGAGCAGCGGAATTTTTAACAAAAGCACGCGTCGCCGTGTCAAACGACCAATTACCAGGACGGATAATTCTCTGGTCAACGTCTAAAAGTGTGGATCGGGCCTGGCCAGATTCCCATAGCAGACCACGATGTAGTGTTAATCGTCGGGCTGCGAGGCGATAAGGTGGAATAGGAAGGATACACAACCGGCTAGTAACGAGGGGTCCGTGATCCTAGCCGCAGAGTGGTAGGAGGGAACATCTATGGGAAACTAAGGATCGTGGCCGTATGTAGATGGCCACAGGAGGCGTTAAGAGGCCGTGGTATCTGGCCACGCCACGAGGGTCGCGCACGAAGAAGGTGGTCTATTAGTTCTGTAACCTTCTCGAGCAGTCGAGAAGGCGCACCATATCTGCGATCACCGGCCGATAAGATACGAGACGTAACAGGAAGTCCGTGCTATTCTCACCCGAATACAAGCGTTTCGTTTTAGTAGTACCTTACTGGGCGTGCGCCGCTGCCCGTGTCGAACAACGAGTCGACATTACCCTTTCGGAGGATGGAAGAAGTCCGCCGAGAGGCTTTCGCGGAAAACTTGCACGAATTTTTTTATTGGCATTTGTACCGTGGATTTTACACAACTGGTACGAACAAGTTTGAAATCGTTCGTGTTTCCTTTGAGAAATGTAACAGATTACGGGTAGTGGTTGTTGGACAAACAGTTTTTCGAATATAAACGGAGAATTAGAGAAATTATGACAAGTCGACTACTTTCAGTTTTGTAATTGGAAAAGAAGTTTGAAATCGTATCCATGTATCGTTGGCGAATGATTGCAGATAAATTACGAGTAATGGTTGTTGGACAAATACTTTCTTGAATATAAATAAAGAAATGAAGAAATTGTGACAAGTCTGCTTTCGGTTTTGCAAAAAAAAAAAAAACGTTTGAAATCGTTGATGTTGAAATGTGACAGACAGATTACGAGTAGTGGTTGTTGGACAAGATTGTTAGTGTGACGAATAATTTTCTGAATCTAAGAGAAGCAGAGAAACTGTGACAAGTCGACTTTCATCGAAAATCTCGCCTGAAAATTTACAGTCTAGCGATTCAGAAGATTCCACGCACGAAACAGAGCTAATCGCTGATCAAGCAGCGTTTAGACGCTCGACAAACGTATGAAACAGGCTTTCACAAGAAGAAAACAGGAAAAGCATCCTCTTGTTGCCCCGTGCAGAATGTAAATCCATACGATAACACGATTTCCTGCCAGACAGGGTTTCGCAACTCCGGCAGACAGATATCCATCTGAAGTTTGACGTGGACGCATCGTTCGGTGGATCGGTGAAACGCGTGTTTCCCATTTCTCCGCGTGCGCGCGCGACTTCCCCAAACGACCTCGGATCATCGTCGGCGATAAGATCGCACGCAACGATAACGTGCCGCTTTATAAGGTGTTCCATTTGTAAACGCGTCGTAGAAGCGGTTGCGCCGCGTCCGGAGACGTGGCATTAACTTTGATGCAATTGAATGCAGCGGCGATTCGCGAGGCTAGTTCCGGTTCGGTCGAGCCGTCCGGCTCGCTCGTTCGCTCGCTCGCTCGCTTGCTTCATGCCGCGATAGATCGAAGGATATATACCCTCCGTGACGCTGGAATCCTCCGTGTCTGAATAATGCTAATGTCGTCGAGGAAGATGTCCGTCTAGCACGGCCATTCACGAGACAAGTTTGAGGGAAACTTCGCCAGAGATAAGAGTAGAATGCCGTTCCGTTGCCATTTTACCGACGTTCTCGCGTGTTTTCCTCGCCACATCCTTGTTATCAGCTGGCGTATCGACTTCCACCACCGAACCTCCTGCATTTTCACCGTTTCCCGTTCCTCGAATCGCTCGATCCCGTATCTGAATTTCTGATCGCGTCCCCGCTGGAACAACGCCGCGCGTCGCACGATTGGTAAATCGTCGGTGGACGACGGACTCTTTTTCTTTTTGCATCTCTGTGAGAGTTGACGCGATGTCGAAGCGGGTACGAAGAATTTTCTAATCGGTGTTCGTAAAAATACAAATTTCTATTAATATCCGCGGAATAACGTAATAATTGATAAATATTTAGGAAAAAAATTCGGTATAGCTAAAACGATGTACAGATGGTATTAACTTTCCTTCTACTCGATTTCCGCGTGATTTCCGTCAACATAGAGAATTATTTTATCAGAATGTAACAAAATAACTATCTACTTTGATCTCCAGCAACAGTACTGTCAAAAGTTGCCATTCGCCTCTGCCTTGTCCACACAATCTTCCCGAGTTTCAAACTCGTATCGTCGTATCAGAAAAGCCCGAATCCGCGTAGAAACGGCGTAAGAGCAACCTCTCGTCTCGGCCGTGCGTCGTGCCGCGGTGTCCGCGAATGCAGAAGAGGATCGTGGCTCGTGAAGCTCGAATAGTTGGCGTGTATCCCGGATGCCTCTCGGTGTTCGCGAAGCCACGTAGAATTCGTGTCGATTCCGTGGCCGGTGGAAAAGAGGCCTCCCCGTACAACCGGCGAGGCCATCGAGAAGGGTTGGCTCGCAAGCGGCACGACAACCAGGAGGACTTGGGGGAGGACAGCGGGCGCACGGCCCACGCCACGGATTCCACGGATGCAAATTCGCTTGAGCTATCGCCGGATCGTGAGTGTCTTCTTCTTCTTCGGTACGGATCGGCAGCGGGGGAAAGGACAACGAGGAACGAATATAAGAAACGAGCGTCCGCGAGATCGCCGGCGAGCCGATCGGCCGTGTGTACGTGCATCCACCCACCCACACGAAACAGACACCGGCCACCGGTCGGCTGCGGCGTTTTCAGCTGTCCGTGCCTCTCTCTCTCTCTCTCTCTCTCTCGCGGGGATTCCCGTTTGTGTGCAAGCACCGTTGCACTTGCACCACGAAGCGCGCCGCCGCGGATGCATGATGTATATCCGCCACCGGGCTAGGCGCAGTGGCGAATATGCAAAACCGGTGGCGCGGGGGAGACTTGACCCTGCTGCTGGCCCTCTTCTTTCCCTGCCCTTGCCCCTCCCACTCCTCCAGCCGTTCGTGTTCCACCAGAGCCCACCGAGGAACGATCCAGTCAATACGCGGAAGGCGCTCGTAAATCATATATTATATTTCGCTCTCCGCTCCGTTGAACACCCTGTTCCATCAGGCTACGTGCCTCGTTAAACCTTCCGCCGCGGCCGCCGCTCGGAGAAAACGTCGCGAAAAGGTTGCTTTTACCTCCCCCACCTCGACACGTCCGACAAGGTGTCGGTGAAAACGTGCTTATCAATTAGGTTGTAGTCGCGACGAACCTCCCGGAGAATAGGTATCGTTCGTAGGTATCTCGCTTTTGGAAAAACAATCGTTCAGTCGACGAGACAGTGACTGACGTTTTCGTTCGAATAAACAGAGTTCCTCAATAAACAATTTGCCCACTCCGAAACAGGCATTCACCGTGACCACAGTCTTGTAAACGTAATTGCAACGAAAGCGTCGTCCCAGATGGAAAGAGCCTCAAGCGATTAAGTCGACGATAATCGAATCCGTGTCCTTTTCACCTCGGCGGCGTTGCTTCGCGGTTCGTCGAGCCCCCGCGATACGATTTTAAGAGAATCCTTCCGTTCGGCCGAGCGATTCTCGCGAAAGTGACACGGTCCGCCGATTTTGCGGACAAGATAAGCCTCTTGGCCGCGCGCAATTAAAACACGGCTGCAGTCGCGACAATCGGAGCGGAGCGGATATCGATCTTTTAAAGAGAATTTGTAATCACAAGCGGTGAAGGGGAGGGGGAGCGGACTCCATTAGGCGAGATCGATCTACCGTTGCGAATGCACGCTGCTGTTAAATGATGCATGGGAAAATGATTAGGTCGCCGACGTCGAACCGGGGGATAATGGCCGCTCCGAGAGAAAAGTGACGTTTTTCCCTGTCTGGAAACGCGCCAGAAGCCGCGCGGCACGCTCGACGAAGAGGGTCGAGAGACGAGACGAGGAAATCGACCGCCGTGAATGATGATTGCGCGAAATAGGGCTACTTTGTAAATTACGCGGTACCAGGCGTTCGCAAGAAATTCGACGTGCCTGCGTGTCTACCACGAACGAACGGTTGATCGATGGTTATTACGTAAACCATTGTTACGATCATTGTTACGATGATTTTATTCCAAAGGGGTATTTGCCTACTACCAACTCCGAGAAAAAGACATTTTCATTTCCGCGAACGACTCGGCGGATAATATCGCTAGTCCGAGAGGAACTGACATTCCCCGCTCACGTTCCTCGCAGAAATCTACTCTCGACGTTCAACGGTGGTATATTTTTACGGGAAACACGATAAAAACTTAAGCAGCTCGTTTAATATTCTCCCGTACACGTTCACTTCTCCCAATTTAATAATCGCGTAGGAAACGCGTTTACCTAAGTGAAACGAGGCATTCGAACAGAGAGCGTAGTGTAGTCATGCGCGTGGAATTTACGGCGATGCTATATGGATTTCCTTTTAAGCGGCGAGTATATTTCCATTAATGCTCGCGACCCAAACGAGGATCGTAAAGACTGCGATAACGATGATGCAACGACTGTTTAGAATTTTCGACAAATCCCTCAGTTTCTGTGTCCAAGCAGGCCGCTTCAAATTGCCGTTCGCAAAATTTATTCGCGTTTTACGGCAATGCAAATTTACCGATTTATGGCTTTCTATTAATATTCAATTTACAACGGCATCGTCTCCTTTCAAGCGTCTCGTTCACAAAAAAGACAATCTCTTTCCCTTTGAATTATCCTTTCCACTCACGTTTTTCAAAGTGTCGTGTTTAATTAATCGGGCACATTAATTATCATTTTCTCCGACGTATATGATTAAATATTCAAGAATATATTTATACGCTGAATATTTACACGATTAATTAATTTATAATTACATTAATTGTATTTTCTATTTACACTGATATTTACATATCGTCCTGAGTAATTCTTTCGGCTACTTCGACGACTGCGCGGGCCAACGAGAAAGCAAGCGAGAAATGGCAACGCGCAGCGTTAGAAACGAATGAAGTTCTTGACAAGTTTGATTACCTCGGAAGCACGACGTTTGCTTTTCCCACCACGATTTACGCGCGATATCGTACGAACGTCGGCGGTTTGCGCGAAATTTATTAATTTATTTATTTATTTTCGCGGCTTTTTTAATTGAACGAATCTCGTCGCCAAGCGTTGCTAATTTAATACTCGTTTCGCGCGCGCATCAAACGCGAGATGAACGAGACGTATCGCCAAGATGGCGAGAACTGACGGCCACTTTAACCAAGCCAATTTATTATTTACGCCGGATTTTTACGCTTCCCGGTCGGTCTCGCTGATTTATGGTAATGACCAACGCGCTCCGTTGGTTTTGTTAACCCAGCATCGACACCGATCGCACGCTCTAAGCGTGATAAATATAAATTCCGACGTGTCGTTAAGGAAGCACCGTGATTCCGGTGCCGGTGAGTCGATCGAGACCGCGGCTGATTGAGATTTATGTTGATAACGCTCTGAGAGCGTGTCTGATATCGATGTATCGCGCAAATCAATTCGAGAGTGGTCACCCTTTGGCCATTCTCGATTTTCGTTCTGATCCTCCTCTTGTCCGTAGGACAATCCGACCTGTAACAAGTTTAACGATCGATCGACAGGTACGACGATCTTTCGTAAACGCGTCTGAAATTTTTGATTCGTCAATCTTTTATTGTATAAAAATTTTTGTTCAGAATATTGGCTTTCTGTTGGTCGGCGAACGAAATTTACCAGTAACTTCAACTGTTAGTTTCCTTAACCAACGACCAATGAAAACTATCAAAGAACGTTTATAAAAACGTCACTCTATATGCAAATAAATGGGCAACTGCTTCGAGAAACAGTGGACACAAGTTGGCAATAATTACGACAGAGCTTACACGAAAATACAGCGACGTGGAGAAGGTGGTCCGTCAATGTTCATATTTCATGCGATCTTTCGGGCCGTTCGCTGGTTAATCGACCATTTTTTTTTTTTTTTTCACGCGTCTTTCGTTCAATTCCTCGCCGATTGATTTACGATCGATATTTCGTTATCACGCTGCCCCTACTTCGTTCTGTTTTCTTTTTCTTTTTCACCCCCTCTATTAACTCGTGATCGAGTTTCACTTGCTTAGTGTTCAATTGTATACTATATTGTGTGTATGATTTTTATACAAGTGAACCTGTATAATTTTTATTGCAATTTTGTCTTGTCTTTTATTAACAATGTAAAACTCTACATCTAAAATTTTCTCGACTATATAAAATTCTCGATTATTAACGATATAAAATATAATATAACATAAAATATTAAATATAAATATAATATAAAATATAAAAACTGTACTTTGATTACCAACGATGGAGACTACCAGGAGCCTGTTTTTGTACCAACTGACTAATCGTTCAAAAAGGTTTCAAAAAAGATCGTGGCGTATTTGTCTCTGAATTGCCAAAACAAGGTGAAGAATCATTGTCTAAATCACTATCTAATTATCTAAAATCGTCACACAGCGCTCAGAAACGCTTTTCCTCCTCCCGTTTGCCCATTTTTCCTTCGTCTCCTGCGTCTCGTTTCGTCACGGAGGGCAACGAAACGAGACGGTAGTCGGTCGCTTGCTAGATTTCTACGGACTGCCACCGATGGAAATTATGGACGCGCGCCTGCAGGGACACACGACGGATAAGATCTTCGCGATACGACGCGGTACTTTCTTTCTCTGGAGGCTTCAGCCTCCTGCGCGAGGCTGCACAGGCACAATATAAATTAACGATCGGCCGATGATTAACATTACGCGACGCGATCAGCATATGCGATGCCGGACCACGTCAGCCGCGCGCCCTCTCGCTCACGTGAGAATCTTCGTGCAGCCGGTGAATTGCAAATCATCAGCCGTGTCAGGGGTTTCGTGCAGATGTCGAAATGAGTTAATGATCAACTCTACGTGTTCGTAGATACTCTGTCGATTCTTCGTTCGAGCGACTAGGATCTCTAGCGACGAACAGATTTTTCTTTTCTATTTTTAACATACGGAGACATCTGAGCATCTATTTATGGATATTATCGCAATGTTGTCTTGAAAAAAGAGAAAGAATCATTAATCAGTTGTACATTGGTTCACAGTGGAGGATGGCTTGGAGAAACGTACTTACAGGTTACCGGAAGGTTTAGCACGTGTTTAGCGATAGAAAGAACTTGGTGGAAAATCGCAAGACAGGTAACAACATCGCCGCGCGAGAACCCGTTGCGGATCGAAGCACGGAAATACAAAGTCGGCTCTTCTCACGCTACGTATCTCGCTACGTTTATATCTCGATCACCGATCGCCGCGCCGGAAGCATTCCGAACATTCTGTCGAATGGGATCGCGCAGATGAAGTGCGCGACCCCTGGAAATCGTACTCGATCGAGCTGGAATCGACGACTAATCTCGGCGGTGAAACACACAGGTGTGCACGATTCAGGTGCAACGTCGATACGCGAACGAACGAAGGAACGAACGACCGAGCCGAGGATATCGAGAGAGGGCATTCCTACACGAGCCTGGACCGAGCTCCAGCCGTAATGATAGCAGATGTAGAAGAAGTCGAAACGAAGAAGGATCGGTGCCGAGGAGGAGAGGTCGAGCAGAGGTTCTACTCTCCAACTTGGGACACACACATACACATACACCTTACACTCGCTAGGGTTTGAGCGATCTCCATGGCAGTTATCCACTTGCGGGCTCTCCGCTTGCCGTCGACTAGCTACTGGGTCAAGCGTCGTTGCCTCCGGGGCCACGGGAATCTCTCGTGGTTGCATCGAGATGCACCAGTTTCCCCCTACGCGGAAAATAATTACGGGTCTCGCGTGCTCGATCCGCCGCGTGGCCTGGCGAGGCGCGCGTTTCGGACACGCGCGACTCGCCAGCGCCTGATAAAAAAAATGATTAATGCTCCCATCTGAAAGAAGCGTTTTTCTTTTTTTTCTTTTTTTTTTTTTTTTTACTGGCGGTGAAAAATGGCCGAAGTTGAACGTGCCCGCATCGAATCGACGTTTTCTTTCTTCTTTTGTAATTTAAACTTTGGAAAGCCTCATGGCTATGTTTGTAGAACCGACTAAAATAACAGAGGAATATACACTTTATACGTTAAAGTTATAATCTTTAAGGAAAGTGTAGATATTAATAGATATCTGTATAGCAATTATTACATCGATTTTTAGGGGCAAAGATAATTTGTATTTGTGGAGGTTTTTGATAAGTTTAATACCTTGGGCTGCCAGATTATATACAATTCACTGTTTTTATGCTTGAATTAAAGAACTTGATTTAAACAATCTTGATTTAAAGAATGAAAATTTCAAGTTAAAACTTATTTAAAGGCTCTTGATTTAAAGAACGAAAACAAATCGGAAAAAGCAATTTGTTTAATATCGGTACTTGGCTAATTCTTCGTTACCAGACATCCCAGTATGGGAGAGAACCCAGTAAAAAATGGAGCATGGGTTACCTCGACAGAGTTGCACGAATTTTCTTTCAATTTTGAGTATGTATGAGATAACCTTGAATAATTCTTAATTATTTTCGACAACGACGAAATGTTGGATCGAGTCGATCACGCGGATGCAGCAACAATACACGCACACCTGCTAAGAGTAATTGCGACTTCGATATGCTGAAGTAGGCAAGCTATTCTCATTGTCCCGTAAATTAATACCGAAATTGAAACTCGGTCGATCGGAACGGGGCGTAATTCACCGTGAGGCATTCGAGAGATGAAACGTCGATACGAAAATTACCGGCGGGGCGGTCGGCCCGCGGCTGAAACAAACACCCTCGCAATTACGATAAAACCGCGAAACGTAGCGCAGCACTCGGCCGCGTACATTACACGTATGCACAGTGTGCACGCATTCTTGTAAATAATAACGCAACACGGCACGGAGAAACGTGTACCGCACGTGACAGCGGTGCATCATTACCGTCCCTCGGTAAATTACACTTTCGGAAACAGCCGCCGATCTTTCTCACCTCGCGCGTTCATTTTTCAAGGCCGTGACAGACCGACGAGCCAGCACGCGTCGGTCGTCGCTGCCTCGAAGAGAACGAAAGAGTGAGAGAAAGAGAGAGAGAGAGAGAGAGAGAGAGAGAGAAGAGGGGCAGGCAGGCTGAAGAGCACTGGTCGCCAATTTTCCGCGGCTTTAGCCGGCTTAATGCGCAGGCCGCCGCGCGAGCAGGTGCCAGCGAATACAAAACGGGCCCGTTTAGCCTGTCTGCCACGTCCTACGCGGCAATGCGCCGCGATAATACGTTTATTACGATAGGCAATTTACGATACGGCGCGCGCGGCCAACCATCCGTGAGGCTCCTCGCTGCCTCCTTTCTTCCTTTCGACGTATCCGGCGAATGTACGCGTCGATCATCCTTTCGCGGCGAGGTCCTTCCCTTCTATCCCTCGTCGGCGCGATAATGCAACGTGTCGACGCGGTTCTCACCCCGGTCGTGAATCGACGCGACCGCATACGCAACGTCATTACACGCCGGTTTAACGCCCCGGCGTCGGTCACGCTGCGCCTCGATTATGATCTCACACGCTTGTCCGACATCGTGGCCGCGATCGTAGTCTGTAGAGATCTAACGGTCGTGGAAAAGGCCCTCTCTCTTTCTCGCGCGCGAGCGCGCGTGATTGAATTAGAATGCGTTTCATCTGCGACGCTTCACGCCGGTTAACTCCGGAGGTGCGCGTTAGAGATTCGCCAGAGAGGTCGGCTCTCGACCGTGTGGAGAATCGCGCGGCTCGTCCTTTCCGCGTTCTACGTGTAACTCGATAGCGCGCGAAAAGACGGACTCGGGGTACGTTTCATTCAAGATCGTTGACACTTATCGTATAAACGTAATATATACGTAGGCGCGGACCTCTACCTTGGACATTAACGAAAATGACGAATCGTCTGTTTAGAAAGTGAAAAGCTTGGAAGAATCGGCGGGAAAGCAAAGTCGCGCAGCGAGACCAGCCTGGGTTACCGATCAAACGTAAACTCACGGAAATTCCTGACCTGATCGGCGGTTGTCCCGCCGCAACGATCGAGCAACGCTCGAGCGCGAGCGAGGAACGGAAAGGCGGATTGGCGTGGCGCGGCCGCGCGCGATACAAATTGACAAGGATCTAGCGCGGCTAACCTTGAGCCGGCAGCATTATTTATCGAATTAAGCGCCGGCAACGGAGTAGGTAGACGGCCGGGACGTAGCGTCCAGACGAGAAAACGGTCCGAGGCCGAGGCTGGAAGGTGGATGCTGGTGCTAGTGGGGGCGTGCGATAGTTCAAGTCGTGAGCGGGCAGCCCCGCCCGACACGACCGCGGAGCATCTCCGTTCTGACCCCCGCTGACTTAGTCGAACGAACAGCTCCCTCCACCAACCCCCCAACCCGTCCACCACCCTGGATCCGCGGTCCCACGAGCACCGCAGACGACTCGATGCGCGCTTCTTCCTTCCATCTGTCCCTCTCCACCTCTTCCTTCCTCCTCTTCGTTCCCTCTTCGAACGTATCTACGTATCCCTCTCGTGTAGATTCGCGTCTGCGAACTCGAGCGCCGTCTCGTTCTGTCTTGGGTCTTATTCCCGTAAACTGGCTAAAGAGCCAGTCTCGGAGTCTCGCTTCCTCTTCGCTGCCACCCCACCCTCGGGCCTAGCGCAACGCCAAGGGCACCGTCCAGGGCCTTACGGGCCCTCTCGTTCCAGAGTGGGGATTCATCCGCCAACACCACTCTTACTCTCTCTCTCTCTCTCTCTCTCTCTTTCTCTCTCTCTTTCTCTCTTTTAGCTGTGGAACGCTAGAGAATCTTCGAGCGAGACGAAGCAGAAGAAGAAGAAGAAGAAGAGGAAGGAGAAGAAGAGGGAGGAAGACAGTGATAAGTGTGGGAAGGGCAGGTTGCATAAGGTCTAATATTATGCAAGGGCACACAAGCCTGAATGCGTTAGATCCCTTGGGTCCTGGGCCCCCTCTCTATGCCCGGTCACACCGCGATACTCTCTACACACAGCGTACACGCAGAACACAAGACTATCCACCCGTCTACAACGGAACGCGGTTCTCCTGAACCGTCAAGGGTCCAGGGTTTGCGCGTGCACGTATGTATATACACGGACTCGCGCGAGACCGTGTTGAGAGCCCTCTTCGCCTTTCCACATCTCTCTCTCTCTCTCTCTCTCTCTCTTTCTCTCTCTTTCGCTACCCGTGTGTTTGCATTCGTGTGTATACCTTTACCCTAGCTGCATAGAAATCGCAGGAGCGTTGAACCCAGGAAGTGGCCATGAAATAGTCATTCCTGAAAGGTTAACTCTCCTACCGCATCTCGGGAGAGAGGCCCCGAGAGGTCGAGCCTGAAAGTCCGGAAAGTCCGTGGCTGGACCAACAGGAGAGACGGATGAAAGATGCGAGGAGAGGATCCGCGCATCTCTCGGATGAGAAACGGAAGGAAAACGCGACGTTCGAAGCGAGGAGGCAGTTGAGAAACGTCCTCTGATTGTCCGTGTCCGTTTCGACTACCCTGCGAGACCAACTACCAAGGGGAAGACACGTATTCGGATCGTAGACTGGTGTAATTAACGAGTAACGACCGTCGGAAGGGTGAAACGAGTGGCGTTCCGAGCTTTTGAAGAAGATCGTACGTCTCGGATGCGACCCTTGTCACCGGGACGATTCTAACGATTCCGCGAATTTCATCGCACATTTTTTTCAAATTCACGTTTACATTCACTTCGACTTTAATATGCATCTCTCTAATTTATGTGAAATCAAACATCACAAAGATAAAGCAGATGTACCTTGACGATCGTGACATTGCGTCAATCTTCTCAAATCATGAGTTAAAATCCCGCGCACGGACAGTCTGACACTTAATTTCGAATCGGATCGAAACCACTCTCTTCGACGTCTCAAGGTGAAGAGACGCCCCCCCCCCCCCCCCCCCCTCCTTCAAAAGTTGATCAATTTTCGTCTGTCGTCAGTCAGTCAGTCAATCGGGACGTCTGACCAGCTCGCGCGAAATAAAGTGAAATAATAAACCGTTCCCACGAATGGGCAAACCATTACCGGTTGACTCTCGAACCGGAGGGAGGTCGAAGATCGAGCGAAACGTCGAACGTGTCAAAATTTGATCGGGACTACGAGCTACGGTTCGAACGCGGGGAAGATCGCGCGTAGAGTTCGACCGCTCGTCTATCTCTCTTCCTCGTCTTTCGCTCCCCTCTTCTCTCGTTGCACGAGAGTGGCTACGTCGAGAGTACCTATGGAAGAGTAGTACCGGGGTACCCTGCAGGTCACGAAGGTCACAGGGCTAAGGCACTTCTCACGCCCCCGCCATGTCGGAGAGGAACACCCCACTTAGACGGATTGTACATACCTTAAAGCGGCCGATTAGTATACGTGCTTAATTACCGGTAACGTGCGTGCACGACGTCGGGTATCGATCATACCGTGCGAGCCTGACGGACTCGGGATAAGGTATTGGACATCGAACGCCATTTCCTGCACCAGAATCGTTTTAGAAACGGTCGTTGCCCAACTTTTCCTTCTTCGTTTGTACGACCGATCTGACGAAGCTTCGGGAAATTGGTGTAAAACCGTTTAACTGCAATACGACGAGTTAATTTGTCATCAACGTTGAAAGTGACACACGTAGATTTAAACGTGATCGATCGCAGATTTAAACGTAAAGACCGTGCTTTTTTGGTTAAAGGGATAATTCAGTTGTGAGAAAATTGACATGGATATTTTACGAATTCTCATTTTCTAAAAGGGAATAGACGTAAACGTCTTGGAAACGAAAGAGGGAGTTGAAAAGAGAAAGAGCAAGAGCTGGAATTATTAATTCCAATGAAAAAAAAAAAAAAAAAAAAAAAAAAAAAAAAAAAAAAAAAAAAAAAGAAAAAGAACGAGGATGCAAGGTCTCTCACGAAGCGCGAATAAAAAACGACGTACACCTGATCTGATCTCGAAAGACCAACAAAGATCTTAGTGACTGGTATTCGACTGGTGTTTGAAATGTCAGCCGACTATCGCTAACACAGTACGCGATACGAGAGGACATAATGTCAAGGGAACCACCGGTGCTATTGTACCGGCAGATGAAAAGAAATAGATGACGAATGATTCCCGGTTGTTCCATCCCGATGGGATAGACAGGCTCTCTCTCCCTCTCCGGATAATTTTCGGCTCATCCTCGTTCTCTTTTCGTGGTCCATTCGCGTACGCGTAGGCAACAGCGGCACGAACGTGCGAGCAAATCCATCCGAAGCACCTTTCGATTCCTCTCTGCTAATCAATCGAGAGAAGTCGTAAAGCTGCCTTTCTAGACGTGCCCGGAGGCACGTCAAGGATTTCGACGATCCTACGCCGTCCCTGTTACATCCTCGACCGCCCGTTAACCTCTCTGTCCCATCGCTGGCCAATTTAAAATCCAACTTCCGACCGACTGATTATACGTAATTCATTTGAAAGTGTGTCGCTACCGTTTGCTCACAGCTTTCGACGTTCACGCTCTCGGCGGCTACAACGCTCGATGGGAAGGTGAACGATCCGCCGCGCGTTTCAAAGAAACATTAATCGTATTCTATTCTTCGCTAATCCGAAGCGTGTCTTTATCGAACGGGCCTGGATTTTTTGAAAGCGGTCGTCGTAATT
Source organism: Frieseomelitta varia (assembly GCF_011392965.1). Lineage (NCBI taxonomy): Eukaryota > Metazoa > Arthropoda > Insecta > Hymenoptera > Apidae > Frieseomelitta > Frieseomelitta varia. Next base: position 1,349,530 of record NW_025110215.1, on the reverse strand, counting down.
ACCGGCAACGAGCCATGGGAATGAGATCAACGGATGTTGATGTAGCCTCTTCGCGTTGTATAATTGCTAATAAAATGATTGTTTCTTTTTTTCTCTTTCTTTTTTTTTTTCTATAGATTTCAACCTCGTCGTTCATATCGTATCTTTGCACTGTATCTCGGTGAAAACACGAACGATATGTTTCTAAAGGTTTTTTTTGCAACGTAGAAACCTAGAAACCCGAATTCGAAAGAAATTTATTTTTCAAATAAATGTAGATGACAAGTGTGGAGATTTATTGTAATGTATAGTCATCCCTCCCAGAGAAAATGTACGAAAAAGACTCGTTTCCTTCACAAAAGCGTGCAAGAGTCTGTAACCTTATCTGTGCTGAAAATAAAGCGCGCGGGATATTTCGCTGACAGCGTCGTAAGATACTCGATCCACGAGTACAAAAGGGTTCAGCCTTTCGAGCGAGAAAGCTTCAAAAGCGACGAAGTATCCTGTTTTTCTGTCCGTGGATCTTCAAGTTCGGACACTTGGGCGATCGCCCGTCCACCAGAAAATTAGAATTTGCGAAGTCGTACAGGTACACTGTGTACATTGCACTTCTCCGCCTCTCAGTCAGCCCGGGGATAATAACTTCGCGTGGAACGAAAAAAAAAAAAAAAAAGAAGGAGAGAAACGAAAGAACGTCGGGCATGAGGGAAGGAACGAAGTTCACGAAGTAGAAAGTCGTGAAGATTCGCTGTTAGCGAGACGCGTTTCCATCAGCGTGCCGCTTGCACAAGCAAAGCGGGTTTAGGCACTCGAAAAGAGTTGGCAAAGGCAAGGATAGGAGGAGGTAAAGGAGGAGGCGGAGGGAAGAGGTCGGACACGAGGAAGAAGCGGTACCGAACGTTTACACCGTGACGAGGACGAAAACGTGGCGCAACGGAACGTTGGCGTTATGTAAAAGCGTAAAACGACTTAAAGATTCGCCTCACTCTCTGCCCTCGCTAAGAAGCTTCTCTTCTTTCCACGGAAATCCACCTTCTCGCCCCGTTCTTGAGATCGTCGTCGTCGAGCTTTCGCGCTTCTCTTCCGCTTCTCGCGCTTCCCAGCCAGATAGATAAAGATACCAGTTAGATAAAGATAAATTCCCTCCTTTTCTTGAATTTTCTTCCGTTTTTCTCGCAAGGCTATCGAAATTCGCGTCGTCGTAGTAATCGTTTTATTTTGATCGAGTTATTTTCATTCCAGCGGATGAAAATAATTTGACAGACAGTTTCTCGTATGCAATATCTCATGAAACATTTATATTTATACGATACGGCGCGTGATCGAGTGGGAAGGAAGGAACACAAGTGTAATTAATCGTCCGACGCAAGATGCACGATTCACGGTGTGTATCTTGCGTTCGATCGGAAGAAAAAAAATGCAGGCTTCGTTTAAAGGTAAGTCAAGGCAAACTTGATGCTATCGGCATCGAGGAAAGAAGACAACAGGTGTCTGGTTCGGTAACGGCGCCAGCTATTTGCCGTTAAATGATTTTCGATACAAACGGCGACCAAGTTTGAACGTTATTTCAATAAAACGACAATCGCCAGATAATCTTTCCACGCCACGTTCGACTTAAACCATAAATTTCATTAAATGAAGTTCATCCGTCCATGTTCGCGGCAGATTACCGCGCAGACGTTTCGCATCGCTACGTCACCAGCAATTTAAAGAAATCACTTTACGTACGTCACGTTAATTAACAGCGAGTCAAGTAAGAGGCGAAGATCGAAAAGCCACGACGCGAGAACTATTCCGGAGAACAAGAGGCAAAGTAACGTTGAAGGAGGAAGAAGTGAGGGAGGCCTTTATCCGACTTATCTGCTGACAGTGTCGAGGCGCAAGAGGTCTGGCCGATTCTGTGCACTGCACGATCGCTTAGATCCGATTCTAACTACCGATGGAAAGCAGAAGATGGAAAAAGAAAGGAGGACGAAAAGAGAGGAAGAGCGGCGATAATCAATGTGTGTGTTGTGTGTGTGTGTGTGTGTGTGTGTTCGTGGAACAGTGAATCGACGAGTTGCTGTGTGCAGTCGCGTCTACGCGTCTACCCTCGTGAAGAATCCAAGATCCTATCGTGAAATGCTCCAAGCGCGATATGACCACCGCCTATTGCTACTCGTCTTACCGGCGATCCTCTCTTTCTCTCTCTCTCTCTCTCTCTCTCTCTCTCTCTCTCTCTCTCTCCTCCGCTCGACGAGGATCGCCACTCTCTTCCTCTTTCTCACTCTCTTTCGATGATCGCATTGCCATTCAGCGCGAGCACTTATCTCGATCGACGAAACATGCCAGCACAGTGTGCTCCGCGTCTCTGATAAGAGGCCATAAACGTCGCTTTAATTGCAGCTAATAAAATCGAATTGCGACACTACCGAAACGACACATTCTCGCGGTTGCATCGCGTCTCAAAAAATTCTCAGCCTCGAGAGAAAAAAAAAAAAGAACAGACAAGATTGGCAAAAGAATAGAAAACGGAGCTCCGCGTCTGATTTCCCTGTTTCACTTTGCACTTTTTTTTGGAAGTATTAAGGACGAAGTGTTCATAGCCGTGACATTAGCGGCGCAGGATACCGTTCGCAGATTATCTCGGATGAAGACTAATAGGTCTTACGCCGCGAGGGAGTTAATGGTTTCAACGTTCCGTCCCTCTCCCCCCACCCCCCACCCGCCCCTGAGAAAAAAACTCGAATTGAAATATTTCATTGCGCACGAGATAACGATACGTTACGTTTCACCCGGAGGATATTTCATCACGTTCAACGAAAGCTTGAAAACGCTTTTGCCGAGAGAGCGTTCTCTAAATTCATTACTCCTCGTTTCTAATTTCATTAGCACGTACCGCGTTGTGTAACCGAACGATCCGCTGACGTTTGCAAATTTCCTTTCCCTTCTTTTCCTCCCCTCGCGCCCCTCTCCGCGAAAAAAGAAGAAAAAGGGAGAAAGAATCTTCACGACGATTTGCATACGATGAGAAATGCCCGGACATTAGGCTACACCTTCGAGGCGCGCGAAGGAAACTCTCGTTTGAAATTTATTTCCCGGAGCTTCTAATTCGGTTACCAGCATCACCACCAGGCCGGTTGATGATGACAAATCGCGGCACTTTAAAGCCCGCGCGTTGTCAGACAAACTGATTATCCGTGACGTCTACAAATCCGGGCGGCGTGCCTGTAACGCGCCTTTATCATCCAATCGGCTATTTATATATAGATGTGTGTGTGTATGTATATATATATATATACTCAGTCGCCGATTATCGTTTTACTATTCGCCAAGGATTTATCTCGATAGTCGGGACATGCCACCGGGCGACCGCGTCGTTCGCGATAAGGAAGAGCTATGATAACAAGCCGGAGCTATTTGCCGGAGCAACACACCGAGTGTCACGCTGCTACTGTACACCCTGCACGTGCTCTCCTCTTTCTTTTTTTTGTTTAACTTCTCGAACGTTGCAAATGTCGTCGTGATTCCGTTATCGGCTTAACCTGCCACCCGATGTACATGCATCGGGAGACTGGCGACAGGCGATGCTGCTCGACCGATGATATTATTTCATACGCGAGAGTAACACGCGATACGTGAAATTTTGCGTCTGATGACGTTCGATTGATCGCAAACGGGAGAAGTTCGTGATGGGATTTTTACGTGGAATTTAAATTTGCTCCCTTTCTCACCGTGGTGATCTCTCTCTCCCTTTATCAGGCAGCTTCGAGATCGCTCTTTTTCTTACGAATTCTTTATCTTTGCATCAAGCGATTCCATGAGAAATTTTGCAATTCTGAACTCTCAACTTACCAAAGAGAATAAATATTGTTCTGTTGGTTTTCCAATCGCGATTACTTTTCAACTAAGAGGTATTGTAAGTATTCTGTTATAGTCAAACGATGTTACAATTATCCTTTAATTTCTAATTCTTGGTAATGTTTTTGGTTCTAATTTTTCATACTTGGAAATGAAATCACAAAAATTTCCACATATAGAATAAGTCAGGGAGTGACGACCTACTTAATCGATATTTAAAAATATATATATATATTTTAAGTAGACACATATAAATATATAAAGTCATAAACAGAAAATTAAAAAATAATCATAGACTACAAGACAAAGGAAATGACGTTTTTGATGGGAAAAGGCCATCTCATCCGGATACTTGTAGAAAACTACGCGAGAATAGTGGCATAGAAAAGAAAAAAAGAAATCGAGTCGTCAGGTCGCGATAATCTAAGAATTATACTTGGCGTGGTTGATTCCAGGCGTTTCCTCTTTAAATATAAGAAGATTACGCTGAACCGTTAATACGGTTACGCATTATCTAGATTGCTACCCGTCGGCTTCCGCCGGCCGAGAAAACAGCACGAGTAATTAATCAAAGACAATCAAACTCTGGGAGCGTCGGCTCGAACCGACTCCCAACGAAACGGAACGCTATCCGTCATCTCCTTTCTGTTAAAACCGCTGATAAATACAGGACGGATCGAAAGGAACGAAAAGAGTACGAAAAGCTCGTGCATCACGAATCCGTCCGTGACTTTCTCCGGATGGATTCTTCTTCTAAGTTTCTAACCGAGCGGCTACGTTATCTGCGTTCTCGAGACGCGCGAAATTCACGTGATAATTTTCAACGAAAACGTCGACGGGCGGAACTTTCTTTAATTATGCCGCTGAAACGGTGAGACAATAAAGGTGTCTATCCCCCGCGGCTACGCCTCGCAATTACGCTAATAATATTAATTGCCACGGAATCGCGGATCACCTCCGGCGGCGTCGTTGCACGTGAAGCTAATTTAACGCGTGGCTGTGCCGCGAGGTTAATACGAACGTCCACTAACCTCGAAGAAGCAAGTTTCGCGAGACGATGAGGTAACTTTGGAAAGGGAGGGATTATTCTTATTTGCATTCAAATCGAAATTTTCGTCCCGGATGTCGCATAGAATCTCGAACAGAGTCTCAATGTTTAACGATCTAAAAACGCAACTCTTTTGGGAGCGATACTTTTTCTCTTCGTGCTCTTTTCTCGGAGAATTTAGAGACGTGTTGCGATAAAATTTCGTATTTTCGATTAATCCTTCAACGACCAAAAAGATTGTGAAATCCATCAAATGGATGAAATATATTGGAATTATAACCCTTTTATAATAAAAGTTACAATTCCATGATATAAATTAAAGAAATTGTAAACGAGATGTTGCAAACGTTGACAACATCCAACGGTATTCACTGAATTATTCTATTTATTGAATCTATTTCATTTTCTATGGAAAAAACGAACAAACTTCAATTATACAAACAGTGTTACAGGTGTTTGTTCATTTAAATCGTCATTTTCAAGAAAGTAGACTTTGAACATGTTTCGTTGAAAATTGCCTTGGTACACGTGTACTTGACAAATTTTCAAGCTGGTTTTCCTCGAAAACGAGATATTTTGAAACAAAATTTTATTCCACGTTCTTTATCTTCGTGGAAATAACCATCTGTTAATTATTCTTTCCTGTCACGTCCAAAATTAGTGTTACTTGATTCGAAATTATCGAACGAGGGATTTTAATTTTCTCAAGAACGAAAGCTTCAGTGAAAAGAAATTTCAGTCTTTCGTTTCGACTCGTTTCACCCCTAACTCGACTGTACCAACGCTCGCAGTGTAAACCATTGATTCTCCGAGAAATTCTATTGCAATTTTGAAACGAAGTACTCGCACGCACGGCAAAAACAATGAGAAACGTCGGCTTTGGTCGACCGCCACGACGCGGCGGCCGAGGCCCATTTTAATTTCCGATCGCCGCGGAATGCAAACGAGGCAACGACCTTCGGCAAATTTCTAATTTCACTCGGCCGGTATCTATATGCGCGGTGTATCACCGCGGGGGCGGCGAATCACTTTCGCACGCCGGTGGCCCTTTTACCGAATCGCTGCACGCCGCGCGGTACTCTCGCGTACGCAAACAGCAGCCTGACGTCACTTTTTTTCCAGATCCGTGGGACGTTCGTCGTTGACGCGGTGACGCGTGACAAGGTTCCTTTATAACGCGCGACGTTTCGAAAAAAAAAAAAAAAAAAAGTAGAGGGGAGACGAGTAGAGGAGCTGAACGATGAAAGCCGCGGAACCACGACGGTGCCACGCTAATGTGCCTGTCAACTTTTACGAGATCGTGCCGGCCTAAACGCGCTAGAAAGTCCCCTCGGCCTCGCGTTAATGGCTCCGGCCGACGAAACGCTGAAAAAGAAACACCCGTAAATGCCCGCTTTCGGTATTCGCTTGCCCGTCCTTAATTGCTCGTTTTTGCGCTTGGCGATTTGGCCGTAGGATCCCAAGTTGTCCAGAGAGCCGACAAACCACACACGTGTTTCAATGTACGAATTTTGCCTTTTCCCTTTCACGAAAGAATATACCGCGATGATTTATCGCGATGCATATTGTTGAGCGCGGAGCTGTTTAGTTGTCATTTTTTTTTTTTTTTTTTTTTATCAGAGATGGTACCCGTGCGCTCCAGCGGGCATTGCGCAATGTTATTTCACGAGGTGAAGTGACAGGCTCTCTTGACAGGCTCCGTTCCGGTGTTTCGAAATTCGCGACGATCGCCACGTGGTTCATTATGACCGAAAAAAAAAAAAAAAAACTCGAGATCTGGACTCACGGCGTGACGAATACACGAATTATAGTGCCTCGAGTTCTATTAATCATCGACGTACGCGGAATAACGAACGACGTTAACTCTTGGACGACTTAATGAAACACGATACGTCAACTTTTCAATGTTCTCGCGTACCAAGCAAGTCAATGTATTTGTATAATACCAAGCCAGTTTATGTATTTGTTATAATACGAAGAACAAAGGGACACTGTAGCCAAGAAACAGTTTGTTGAAACTTTTTAATACAGTTTTGTACATGATGTAGGAATTGATGATTGATACGCACATCTCCATGCCGCAAAAGAACAATTTTCACCACCACTTGATACTTTTTCTCGAGAAACAATGAGTAGATGCGTATTGATCAGCTCTGTCAACGTTTCTCGTGGAATTTGTGTAGTTGAAAATATTTGGCTTTTCTTGTAACAGTTACAAACTTTGAAGTCGCGAAATTAACACTCCGTAAAGTCTCAAACTGAACATTAGGCAACTGAAATAACAGATAGTAGTTAATAACATATATCTGTCGCTGTAGCAGCGCCTATAGAGCGCGAAGGATGATAAATTTCAAAGAACTGTAGAAAAATATCAAACGAATCTTCGAGATTTGCCTCGACAATTCTAATATTAAAAAAAAAAGAAAACAGAATTTGACAATATAAATTAATCATTGAACAATTTCAGTTAACCGACCGTACAAATTTACCGTTTGATGAGAATTGCAAATGAAACGATCGATCCTTGATGGATCGGCAGCACAATACGCTAGCCGAGATTTTGATCGGCATGAATCACCGTTGTTGCATTTCGGCCGTGAAATCGCGAAAGGCTTGGTCGATCAAGCTGTCAAAACGATCGTTCGATCACGAACGAGGATGAACCCGGCGGTTTCTCAAGGCGTTTTTGCTCGCTGCGTTGCGTCAACAGACCTTCGGACATCCCGAACGCAGAAATCGAGCCGCGCGGCTGAGCGTGCACAACAGGTCGGCCAGCTCTGCGCGCGTATATGGTATCCACGCACGATCGGAATTTTCCGATAGCCACCAACCGGCGATTTATGGACGCGCGAGGAAACGGACGCGAGCCGTTACACACGGCCTCGAGAGTCGCGGTCTTGGAAAGGGGAGGCTCGAGACTCGATTCGGAGCTCGGATGCTCGATATCTGCCTGTATTGTATCGCTGCCAGCTGTGGCGAACCGATAGTGGAACTTAGGGGAGGCTGTCCTCCTAACGACTAATCCGAATGCCTCTACTTGGTCGCGGAAGAAGACCCAATGAATTTTTGTTTCGTATTTTGTTCGACATTATCGAAACTAAATGTCAATTATCAATTTTATTTTTATTATTGGCCAGGTGATTAATCGTTTCTTTCCCCGTTTCACTGCGAAATTTATAATGATCGCGAGAAGTGTTTGCACGTTCATTATTTAGATATAACTGTTACATGTGAAATTTCATGTGATTTATTATTATCTTCGTACAGTCGAAAAAATTTTACGCTAAATATTCTTAACACTAGAGCTGACCGAGGATTGGAGCATAAAATTTCATAAAATCAGAGACACTGAGGTCTAGAGAAACTTTATAATACAATGGAGAGTATGCAAGCTTTTATTATTTATATATTTATATATTTTTATAAAATTATTTAAACCTTACATTAAATACATTGTTCTACTACCAACAAAAATTATGAATTAATCATTTTGGCAGTTATGGTAGTTCTAGTGTTAAGAATAAAACGTAGAAAAACCTGATTAAAAGATGAACATATGAAAATATTTATCGACACTTTCGATAAATATTTTAGCAACTGTAGAAATCGAATTTTTCTTCCACGTTTTCCTATTTCAAAATATCAATCTTGCAAGCCTGATTATAATTTTCAACAAATCTACTTTGAAGGAGACGTGCCAACTCGTTGAGCGTTACAAACATTCGTGTCTTCGGTTCGGACAAATTGCCAATTGGCAGCTAGCGAACGGAATCTCTCACGGAGTAAGGAAAAGTATTCTCGCGGCATTTTTCGAGCGACAAACACGGCGACCACGGTGGACTATAGGACAACGATGCCCCGGGGCAAGGACTATGGGTTGCGACCCCAATCGCATTCGGACCTCCGCTCTGCGCAGGTGTGCGTGGTCATTAATCCAGAAATGGAAGTGAATGCGGGTTCAAATGCTAGCCAGAAGCGGGTTCCAGCGTAGCACACGCTCGCCTCTTCTTCTTCCCTTTCTTTTCTTTTTTTTTTTTTTTTTTTTTCTTTTTTTCTTTTTACACATATCGAAAATACCGCGTGCCAGCGGCCGCGACTTCATTCACCAA
>NW_025110215.1:1228621-1340544 GCF_011392965.1 Frieseomelitta varia | reverse complement strand
TTTTTTTTCGCCTTCTTTTTGCTCTCCCGTAATCGGTGATACCAATAAAAAGGGGGCGTGTCCCTTGTCCTCGACCGGCCGATTTCGTGATTTCAAATGTTTCATCTCGCGCGGACAAACGTGGCGGCTTTTTACCAACTGCGAAACTGTGGCCATTAAGGTCTCTTAAGATCATTTCGGGAACATCTTTTTTTTTTTTTTACATCGAGCCGCGTTAAGTGAAAGAATAGAAACTCACGTTCTCTTTTTTTCACGTTCTTCGAAATAATCACATTTGCTTCTTTCTGATCGAGATTTAGAAAAAAGGAAACAAAAAAATACAAGTCAGAAACATCCGAATGCTTTTTCAATATCTGCGAACCGTTTCATCAATCAATCAAGTCTAAATGTATGACTGTTCAAAAAAAATTTCATACTAGGAAAAACACTTACGAAATCCTGATAAGACGAACGCTTCCGTCACTAATCGCTTCACGTTTCTAATCCCATTTCGACCAAACAAGACTTTACATACACAGAGTTCGCACACAGCTACAGAGAAAACGATTCAAAGACACACGTCCTAATAGCGATCGAGCCTTGGTCAATCGGTGGCATTTGCAAGGACGCGAGCCATCGTCCAGATAGCCTTGGCTCGTGCGTGAAACGCAGTTGGCGAATAAAGCAAATAGGTTTTCCATAGAATGGGCCGTACAGCGGGGTCGGTGGGCTCGTCCGCCAGTGGTATGCAGAAAAAATCGAACCTAATTAACCCATAAAGCAAACGCAATCGCCGGGGATCTCCGGCGGTTTTATCCATAAGCGAGAGACCAGCCACTCGCCAGCCACAAGTGTGTTTCGCGATATACTATGTACACGGCTGTGCTGTACGTGCTGTACATGTGTGTGAAAAGATCGTGCGCTAGTGCACGCACAAACGATAGTCGATAGTGTGGTGCTTTCCTTCGCCTTCGGTTCATAATGTGCAATTGTACGGTGTCGTGAGTGCTGGAATTTTAAACGCGCGGCGCTCGAACGCCCCGTACCGCGTTGCGAATTATGCCAGGAGTCGACTACGCTTATCGAGCCCCGGCATTCGAGAACTATGTTAATGACGTATCGAGTATTTTAAACGATCCGACAGCTATTGAACTTAAGCGTTCGACAATTTATCGATACCGATATTCTCTTTCGTTCTCGTCGTTAGATTGTTTTTTCTTCTTTTAACTTTTTCTTTTTTTTTTTTTTTTTAGAGGAAACGAAAGAAAGCTCGATCGACGATCAACATGCACGCACGCGTAGTTAAAATTCGTCGACTCACCGGTAGATATGGAGAGCGGCGGTGGCGTAGGCGTCGTCGAAGGTGAAGGGATTCTTCTAGCCGCGGCGGTAATTATAGCCGCTGGACTGTACCGAGGCACCTGCAACACCACGGGAGTTTTCACGGACAGGTCCACTGGTTCCAGCTGCACCGGCGGTCCCGCCGCCTGAAACAAAAACGAACGTGCTCGTTAGCATGACACGTCAATTACGGCGATCGATCAATTTCGCAAACTACGCTTCCACCTTGTCGCGAAACGCACCATATTTCATACGTGCCAACGCATCGCGGAACGAGATCATATCGTCGTCACGTGCATCGCGATCCGATATTACGAAACGCAATTCGGCCACAGACGGTTAAATGCAGTCTCGCGCCAATTAAAACGGAAACGCGAAAGTTCGAAGAGGCGAAGTTCGAAAGAGAGGGAGAAAAATTCGAACGCTGAAAGGAAACATTCTCGGCCGAGGCAGCTTCCGTAATCGGAAACGAAATTCACGCGGTCGACGATCGAGGCTATCAATGATCGAGAGCGGCCGATCGGAAGACCTATCCTAGAGGGAGTGAGTCCGATAAATCGATAGCCAAAGGTACTACCTTCGTACCAAGCTTATCTAACGGGCAGCTCTCGGCGCTGGTAGCAGGCTCAAGTGCTTTCGCGCAATTAGCATAACTAGCATTGCTATTGACATGGACTAATCACGACCAGTTCCCACGAGATTCGAATGACCCGAGAGCTTGCCCGCTGTCCGTATCACCGATGCTATTCGGATGCTTCCTCGATCGTCTTCGATTGTCCGAACGACCGGTCGATCGAAGCCGAAATCACTTTCGCGCATTGAAGCGCTAGTACACCGTCGAACATCGCCCGAAGATTCAAACGTGTACGCGTGTCTTGCTGATAGTTTCGAACTCGAGACGTATCAGACGCATGAGAAATCAAGTCGTCGTCGGACGACGAGCTTGACGATTAAAGGGGAAAGATTTCAAAGGAATCGAGTCGTCGATCCGTCTTCGTTACGTTTTTATAATCCGAGCAATTATAAGATCATCGTCGGCGTTCGCTTGTCGCGCTTAATTACCTGCGTAGTTTCCCTCCGTTTGCGAAGATTTATGGTCGCGGCGCACGCGAGACCGACATCCGACGCGAACCTGTCGTTTCAATTTTTCACCGCGAACCGTTGATTGCCATTCTTATTGCCGCGGATTAATATCACACGACGGACATTCAGAATTAAAAGTGAGTTCAAAGGATTTACAGTTGTGTTTCTTTGATAATCCTCGACTTCTTTCGTGAACCTCGGAAATTTGTCGAATTATCAGTGCCACGTTCGATTTGAAATTGTTAGGTTGCTACATTACGAATGTCGACGAGCAAAACAACCAAGGTTGGTAATGCATGTATGTGTGTGTGTGAATAGTGTGTGTATTAGAAGTTAGATTAGGAAAACAGAAGAAGAAGTAATAATATCAAGAGTTTGTCCAAAGTGTGAAAAACAAAGAAACACTGTGTGCGGAGAAACAAAGTAATTTCTCAAAGTGACGCTTCTCTAAATTCTTTTTTCCAACAGGAATCAAATTTTTCCCTTTTTATCCCGTTATTCGAAAACACTCCTGCGAAAACGGGCCCTTGCAGTTAAAAGCGTCCAGTTAATTTTCTACTCCAAAACTCTTTCTCCAAAATCTTTCGTCAACCTCGGAAATTTGTCGAATTATCAGTGTCACGTTCGATTTGAAATTGTTAGGTTGCTACATTACGAATGTCGACGAGCAAAACAACCAAGGTTGGTAATGCATGTATGTGTATTGTGTGAATAGTGTGTGTATTAGAAGTTAGATTAGGAAAACAGAAGAAGAAGTAATTTCTCAAACTGACGCTTCTCTAAATTATTTTTTTCAACAGGAATCAAAGCACTCCTGCGAAAACGAGCCCTTAGCAGTTAAAAGCGCCCAATTAATTTTCTACTCCAAAATCTCAATTTTAAATTCACGCAAAAAGTAGAGAAATTGATTGTTCAGATATCCAACTAACACTGCGATTCTTTCGTCTTTAACAAGAAACGGAGAGTGATGAAAATTAGCAAAATACTGAAAAAAGGACACTCTCGACTTGACGTCGTCTCCTTCGACACAACCTGTTTCCGTGAAACGGAAGAAGTGACAGCGAGAAAGAGCCATTTTGTATTCTACGAATGCTCGCGCGGAGGATCGTTGCCCGGTGTATCGGATTCGTAAAACAGTGGGACGAAAGATCAGATTTACACACGCGACACGGCGCCCTCGACCACCTTCGAGAGAGCTCGATTGTTTCCAGGTAACGTCTTGATGAGACGTGGGAATGCTCGAGTGCATGGTTATCGACAATGAAAACCGAGGGTAACCGCCGCCTCCGTACTTTCCGTACAGCCTCGAACGAACGGTATCGCGTCGTGCCACACGAAACTCGGCTAATAACGTAACCCGGTTGACAACTGGATGAAGTGGTATAACCGTTGCACGGTTAACAAATCGTGGACAATGCCAGGAGAAAACGAAACGAAACGAAACGAAACGAAACGAAACGAAATGCTGTCGCGTTAGCTAGGCTACGTATGTATGTACGTCGTGTTCGATTCACGCTCGTTGGTTTCCAGCGTTTCCAAACTTCGTGCTTCGAAACGGGGAACTCTTTGGCTGGAAAACGATCTCGTGCAGAGAGGCAAGAGATTTCAGGAATATCGGTCGAATGAATATATTCAACGTTACAATCCACGAGATGGAGTAAACTAAGAATACTCCAAGACCGAAACGAAGGATGCTTAAATAAATAAAAGAGCCAGCGTTCCCCGCGGAAGGTGACAAATAATTTAACAGCCAGGTGATATTATTCGCCGGCCGGAGAACTCGTGAAAACGACGGAATAACCCGGACCGCGCTGAAAAATTAAAATTTCCGCCCTTCGGATCGATTCGACGGAGCGTTTTAGGTTAAAACGGGACAGGACCGCGGAAAATAAGCGAATCAACTGGCCGAATTAACGAAGCGGCGTCTCCTTTCTTACCTGGCTTTCGCTTCGATCCGTTTCAGCGGATAGATCCGTAGCTACACACGTCCGACTCGTACTTTCTCGGCAACGTTTAAAAACGTCCACTATCCACCGACGTTCGACGTAGACGACGCGAGCAACAGCTCGACTCGCGATAGTAACACGACGCAATTTGTTATCACGAGTCGTGCTCCGAATAGGAAGAACTTGCGAAACCAACTGGCAAATCGATCCACAAAAACAGATACTCTCGTCACGCGAGACACGCCCATCGCGGCGCTCTTGTTTTCAGAAAACTCGCCGCGACTCGTCGTATTGTATTTGTTATTCATGACCGAGGACGCCGAGGGTCTAGCAGAGACAAGTCGTAAGTTTTGGGCCACGACAATGAAAACAGAATGGCACGCGGGTTACGACGCACCGGAGACGTCGCTATCTTTGCAACATCGCCCGTTCTAATTGAGAAACTCGGCTGCCGAACGATCGATTCGGCATGTTCCAGGGGGACGATGGTTATAATAAAACCACTGAGACCATCGCGCGAGCATCGTATATCCAATATACGGGCGTGGAAAGTTACGACATGGCACTCGGTATGCGAACGACGTAAATTGACAAGCTTGCCGGCGTAATTGCGCAAGTGACGGGGGTGGGAAAAATTAGAGAGAGGTTTCGCTTCTGTTTCGAAAATTTTTAAGACTCGAAACCCGAAACGTTCCAATGTTGAAAAGAATTTGAAAATTCGGCGTTTGAATATTTTATATGTATAAAAGAAATTATGAACTTGGATGTTAAAAAGATTGGGAATCTGAATGTTTGAAAATCTGACCTATGCAAACAAATTTAAAGACGAATCCTCAAGTTACGCAAAGTCAGCTTATCTTGCGTGCGTAATTCACTTCCTCAGTGATCTTTGTCCAACAAGAGTACACGGTGACGTACACGTGTACGCGAGAACGAAATTGCAAATCGATACGTTTGAACGAGAATTCAGTGAGCAGGTCCGGTCTCTCTACACGTGTCGTTTCGCGCGATTTGTCTCCTACGGTGGAAAATCTATCGACATAGCCCGTAGAACCGCTCTTTACAAAAAAAAAAAAAGAAAGAAAGAAGAAGGAAAAAGAAAGGAAACGACGGCGGCAGACCTGCTGTTCCACGGACGAAATCAAACGACGTATTAAATCTGCGATGACTAATGAAAGACCGGGTAAACTGTTCTTAATGATGCCCGGTGCGCTCGAGATATATAACGGACATATGTAACAGCTTATATACCGCATATTACACGTACATATGTTCCCACAGTAGCGACTGGTAATGAGAATATAACGTTCATCAATCATTCGTTGGGCAATCGGCGACCGAACGACTCCCGGCGGAATTAATTTAATTACTACAAATGTTCCACGATAAAAATGGCCGGCGATCGATACATTGTCAGTGACCGGATTTACACACCGGTCGCTGTCCCCGCGATTTGTAATTTATGCAGAGAAGATTTATGCAACGGAATTCGAATTCGGTGAGGATGGACGAGGATAGGCGCGATTTAATTGCGAGAATGTTGCTAGATCGGTTAAACGTAATTAAGAAAATTTAATAATGGATAATGACCTCTAATAAATATAATAATACACCGGCGAGGTACGGTGATCGATAACTTTTAATGAGCCGTCTCTGGCCTAAGGAAATTGATACCGGGTTCCTTCATTTGTCAGCCGTTGCGTTGGATACCGCGCGTCAAAGGAACGAACGTTCTTCCTGAATCGGCAGCTCGCTTGCCAATTAGACGGGTAATTAAAACTTACGCAACGCAAAGTGACGGTGTGATTTTTAATTCTTTTTCGGACAATTAAAATTCACTCGGTCTCTCGGAGAATTAAAAATCACTCCAGTCTTTGGTAATTGAAATTTAAAAATCAACCAATTGTTGGTTCCACGTGAGAATGCGATATTTAGAATGTTACATATACAATTTGTAAATACGTGATCAAATTGAGTAACTGGCCTGTTTCACGTTTATCGCGCTTTACTGTGAAATTCACCCAGTTTTCAATGCTCGCGTAAACATTACTGCTGAATCTTGACACTTGAATTTCGCCTTTTAGTCTAGATGAAAATCGTGCGCGCGAGGAAAAATCGACGAGGGATCGAACGTTGCCACCATAAAACGCGAGGAGTTTCGGGTCGAGCACGGGGAAATAAATTAGTCGAAGAGGTCCTGCCCTTCCTAGGGGATCGAAGCCAAGCGTGTGCACAATAACCGGCTCATGGCTGTCTTTCGAATTATCGGCGAGATCTACCGTGGCCGAAGTAACTACGAGTTATTACGAAGATAGGCCCATTATATATTATACACGGTTTCTTTTTATTATGATCGGCTCGCCGCGATCGTGCAAGCTCGACGGCCGCGAGATTAGGTTAACAGCCGATGTAGACATTATCGAAGATAGGGTGTTTATGGATCAATTTTTGAGACGGTGGATTAGCCTGTTCGCGAAGACGACGCGTCATCGATCTCTGTTACTTCCAATACGTCACAGGCCATGTTTCTTTTTTCTCTTCTTTTTTTCTTCCTCGATGCGGTGTCATCCGCTAAAAATTGTTCGACAAGATGGTTTCATGACGAAAGACTTAATTTTCGATAGATTGACACTAGATCAATAATTCTTGATAAAACTATTATTTGAGCGACTCTTAATCCTCCGCAATTCGGGGTCGTCTATGTCCGTAGTATGTCACCCAATTTTCTTCGAAGTGAATTATTTTTCGTAATTACTTCTTCAAATATTTCGTTCAAGGACCAATCGTGTATCAAACGATTTTAGTAAGTACCTCAGAATATTCTCAGATTTCTTAAAAACCAAAAACAATAGGAAAAGAAAGTTTCAAAGAGACTGTTGCGCGAGAGAATCTCACGGAAATGCTTGGCAATATCTTATCTAAATTGTGTCCAATTAAGGTAAATAATTTGCAAAAGGTAAATCCTTACAAAAGAAAAGGAGCTTGCTGGAAATTTGCAGCTACACGTTTTGAAGAACTGGAGCGCAATAAGTTTCGATCCGAAATGAAACATCCTAGCCAAGAGGTTCGCTGCACGTGACTGGTCCCGGCAACTATCCACTCGATCGGGCGCGTACACGTACGTACGTGCGCATTAAGAGCAGCGCAATTATTGATTGCTTGGAAATCGACGTCGACTGGATTATGCAAAACGCAGGATAACTCGGCTTCTTTTTCAGCCCGACGGGCAAGCAAAGGCGATCTCGAACTGCGTGTACGTGTCTGAACGGCACAACTGTCTTCATTAAGGTTGTACGGGCGGTAACAGCGGCGGTGGAGAACGGATAAATCAGTTGGCTGGCTGCTGTAAGTCGTTCGGGGCTAATCGAGGCTGACCAAATTAACCGGCGACGCACCGTGCACGGCATGGACCTTCGGAACGCGGCATTATCCTTATTTACCGAGCAGCCGTGGCCACCTTCTTCCTCGCCTCCTCGCCTTCTCGCGCAGCCTCGTCAGCCCTTTCACGTTCAGCCTGCCGAACCTGCTACGTACGCGTAGTCTCCGCCTCGATTTATACCTTCCATTGACAACGAAAATTCTCCATCCTCGTTTGTATCCGCGCGAATTATTATTTCGTCGTCGAACAAATTACCCAAATTGGACGTGTTGAACGCGCGATCAAATAAAAGATTCGCGTAAAGTCACTCCGATTACCGATTCGTTCGGCTCGTTTCGTCGACGAGGTGTTGACGCAATGATAATTAATCGCGCGGACGAGTAATTCGAAATAATTCAACGACGATTCGCACAATAAATAATATACATGGCACACTTTTCATGTACGTGCGTGTGATTAATGTTGTAATTACAAATGCAACTGTTTCCTAAACCGCGACGAAAGTAAGAAATCCGAACAATGCCTTCCTCCAGAATCTCATACGAAAAAACTAAATACCGACGCAACGTTACCGGAGAACACTGTCTCGTCCGTGCGGCGAAACATTACAAAAGAACGCCACGATCCAGCCGAAATTCTACTCGCGAATTCTCGACGAGACGGTGTTCGAGCCAGGTCCGGAGCGAGTTTTCGACGAGAGGAGAGCAAATTAGAGGCACGGTTCCCCGAAGCCGGGCTCGTACGTCTCTCGCAGCGTATCGTTACAACAAGGACGGAGCCTTTTTACGAAACTGTCAATCGCGATCGAACACGGAACCACTCGGGACGGCTCAATTCGAGCGCCGGGAATGTTTATGACACCGGTCGTTCGTCTCCTTATTTGGGACGGACGATGTGCTCGTTAACCGGCACGGACGAAATAAAAGCACGGGGCGAACGCGCAACACGAGGAGACGGCGAAGCGCTAATTCGCGGAAAGGAGGCAGCAGCGTCTGTTATACGCAGTTGCGGGCGCAGTTTCCATTCGTCACCGATTTCCATCGGCAACGAGCCCTTTTTCTCACCTCCGTGTCGCTCTTCCCAACGTTAATTTGCTTTTTACCGCGACATCTGCGACCGACCGCGAGTCGAACCGGCCGCGGCCCTTTTTCGACTCGGGATCGAATTCAATTAGGAGGTTGTGGAACTTCAACGGTGGTCGTTACACGTCGCTGAACGGCCATCATTTTTTCGCGAAAATCGATCCCACGTAGCAACGCAGCAACTTTCATCCTTCCATGGTTGCGCAACGCGTCGTACGCATTTCTTTTTTCATTCTTTCTCCCCCCCCTCCCCTGCTAGGTATTAGAGATGGACCGCGCTTTCTACCTTTCACCGCCGCGCTAGCTTCTAATAAATAATTTATTCGCGGTTAGCCTCGGGTCGTGGTCTACCCTAATCGCGCGATTCTTAGAAAACGCGTGTACGACGACGCAGGCGTTCTCGGGAGAGAGGAGGAGAGAAAGAAAAAAAAAAAAAGAAGACAGCCTGGTCGCAGGTGAAACGCAGTTCACGTTCGCTGGCGGGTGAAGCAAGACGGGTCGAGCGTTCGTGGTGGTCGACGTTAAACAGGGCCACGAGGACGAAACGACGGAAACGACAGAAAAGGAGAGAAAAATACCCGGGTATCAAAAATCCTGGGCACGTCTCGCGAGACGGGACACGCCTCGTGACATCATCGCCTCTTGATCTCCCACGAGAGCAGAAATAAGGGGAACAGACTGCGAAACAATACGAAGACGTGTGCGAGAACGTCATCGTGTATGACACGAGGAACGAAAGGGGAGATGACAGACAAAAAATGTACATACACGTGATTTTGTTGCAACGTCTTTCTAATTAAATGTATCTCAAACGTTCGAGTGCCATTGGCGAAAAATGCCAAGCAACGCAATAAAAGTAGACCGAGTGAAAATTGTTTTTTATGCACGTGGTTTGTATGGATTTAATTAAAAAGAAAGCTATGGCGCTATAATCGAAACCAAACGCGTTGTACCAAGGGTGGACCAAAAATCACTTCCTACTAAAATAAATCCATAATTGTTTTATTATATATTTCGTTTAATTTTCAATATATTTTTGTTCAACACTTGAAAGAAATAATTTTTAAATAATGAATTTTGAATTTAAATCTAAAATAAGTAGAATTAATTTTTCCCTTATATTTTGATGTTCTATTAAAAAAAAAAAAAAAAAAAAAAAAACTGTCAATCAAACGCTGTAGCACTATTCGACGCGAAATCTGAAGAGCGCAATCGCGCTGCATGGCAACGGTTAAGCGCAAAAATTGTGAAGAATTTGTAACGTCCTTGTAACTGCATGTACTCTAAATAAATCAGATCAGAGAGATGTTTACACTTTAATGTTTTCCTTTAAAATCCCATTTCCCTCCTTCCGCTTTGTCGTTTTCCACGATAAATCTCCTCTCCAGTGGAATTCACCGTCTCGTAAAGATGTCATTGATTATACGCACCGTTCGCACGCTGAGATATTACACTTAGCGCGAATACACCGTGCAATAAAGATGCCTGTGTCGAGCGGACGCGCGCGTGTGTACGTGGCGCGAGATTCAGTGCATCAGCGAGCAACGACGTGTTGGTGAAAGTCGCTGCGGGGATAGACCGAAGGGAATCGCTAATTGCAACGAGCCCCGTAACGTCTCCACGGACCAAGATCATCCCGATCGAGGGATCGAGACTTTGAAGAAACGGGAAAACTGCACTCCGTGTAATGGTGCCATTCCGGATAATGATAGTCTTGCAACTTGCATAGAAAATTCGAACCTCTTAGAAAACTAAACTGATCATTCTTTAATTACTTACTTCCACGTTGCGTTCGTTCATCGAAAAAAGGATAAAATTCGCCATAAATAGCTGAATTTTATGACGAATGAAAAATAATGGTCGACATGGATTTTAAAGTAAATTTTCCACTCGACGGTATTCCCTATGCAACATGTTTTTAATTATTCGCACTAAAGACGCACACACATACATACATATACATACACACACACACTCTCTTTCTCTCTCTCTCTGCGTCTATCTCTCTTTCCACGGTCCTCGGCATTAATTACTATCGCTCTCGACCCGTAAGCAGGCACATCATCGCGGAAGATTTGCCACGCAAAGTTTGACTGGCGAGAAGGAGGATCCAGTTTCGAGGCGAGGATCGACGCACTCGGTGCAACAACCCGCTGAACGTACGCGCGGTTTCGCCATTCGTCTAGCAGCTTAAAGATGTCATTGATTAAACGAGCAGGAAGCACCGAACGGAATACCTGCGCGCGCGTTTCTCACCCACACACGTGGCCGGTTCTCGACGCTCGTGTGCGGGTTAACGCATTATGGCGCGGCTAACGTATGAATAGCCATGGCCCCTGGTCCCGTGAGATGCGGCTGGGCGTGTACCCGGGTACCCTTTCATGCCGCGCGATACCTCGTGGCATACCAGATTCATCCGTGGAAAAGAAGAATACGAGAGCTCGGCCTCGAAATCAGTCACGCTCGAGCCAGCTCGTTGCCAGCCGGCCACTTTATGCCCCGTGAAATCGACCTTTTAATTCGATCGTTGTTCCTCTGCCACGAGGATTCGAAGGGTGGCAGAGAGGAACTGGAAGTCGCGTCGAAAGATGGAGATATCACGTATATTTCACTGTGTGATCATCTACAGCTTTCGAACACGGGTGACATTTATATTTCGCAGCAGAGAAATTTGGCGACGGTGTTACGATACGAATCAGAGAGATTTCATCGCGTCTGAAAATGTGAAAATTGAAAATTCGCAACGATGCGAATTAAATATCGCACAAATATTTTATAAATATGCAAAACTTTGATACTTTTGAATCCTCATGAATGTAAATGGTACCTATATTTGCATACACAATGGTGCTCTTTGCATGCGATGGAGTAGAAAAGTACAACGACAGTTTTCATTACAAAAAGAAAATCTTAAAAAAAGATTTTATCGAATTCTGTTAATTGAGAACTTGCGAGATAAAGTCAGGTCTCGTACAATTAAAAAAAAAAAAAAAAAAAAAAAAAAAAAAAGAACAACGGGAAATCGAGCAAAACGAAACGGTCGCGTCAAACGTAATTTAATCAAACTCGATGATATTATCGCAAGTGCATGAACTCAGTGTCTCGTATTGGCCAAGCAGGAGCCTTTCGAAAAATAAGTCACGCACGAAAGCATAATGCACGTAGCGCCGTGGAACGAGAGAGATGGAGAAAAGTAGGAAGAAAAGGGAGGTAATGCCATCGATACGCTCCAAAATCGATCAGCTACCGGCGTTTACGAAGCTTTAACCCGCGGTGGGATCGATTCAACGAGTGTCTAATACTTCCCATCGAAACTTCATTATCGCGCGACTGATTATTGGTTCGTTAATTATTGATTCTGACAGGCTCTCACGAGGACGAAAATTCTTCCTGGTCGACGAAGTCTCTGTGATATCCTCTCGCTTCGCAATTGATCGTAACTCGGTCTTTCCATCGATCGATTCGACGGGAGGACAAATCTGATTGCAAGTCATTCGATCGACCGTTCAAAGATGGTCTTCTCATGGTAGCTGGTACTGACGATCGACCGGATAATCGATAATGGCGAGCAGCAGCTACGTCCATCCGCAAATGGTAAATTCCCCATGAAATTAGGCGAGCCATTGGCCAAGAGTCTTTTATAGAAATGGATGTAATCTATCTTGATTTATAGTCGTGGATCCATGTCCATACGCGCAATAGATGCCAACTAGATATCGACGCGATCGACTCGGAAATTTCAAGTAAAATTGAAAACGTATGTCTGGCTGAGCAAAGAATAGAAGTCAGAATACAAATTATTATTGCAGAGGTGCACTTGTAACGTTGAAACGTGTCTCGTCCCACTGTACTTACGAAATGTACATCATTCTGTTGAAAATAATGTAGGTGAAAACAATAGAAATTTCACTTACGTTTGAAATACAAAGTATAAATACAAAGTTCATTAATTTAATAGGTCAATTGGATTCTACCCGTGTTATCCAACGAGTCGGACGAGCTACAGTACCTTTCGAATAAACGTCGAATTGTGTATACAAGTGTAATATAATCGTACACAATTGTATATTTCTTTACATTAAAACGCTGGATTTGGACGAAAACAGTAATCACGCTAAACTCTACATGATTTTCGCTTCGTTTATTACCTCTAACGATAGTTCGCGGATCAGAATAGCCCAAGGACTGCGCGTTAACAGATATCAAATATTACACGAGTATACAGAGTCGTCGAGTCTCCAAACGTTTCGTCCATAACAGCATTATGCGAATAAACGTTGACCGATCACGCAGGAATATTCAATATACCGACGATCTTCTACGATCGTCGAATACGTAATGCACATTTGTAAAAGAAATGACGCCGATCCATTTGATCGCGACGCCAGGGACGGCCAGGGACGACGCGAGCGTATCGCGTTGATAAATCGTCGCGGCATCGACGATCCATCAGGCCGATTTCCTTGCCCGTGATGATTAAGCGGCTATCAAACGATATCGTGGAAATAGATTTCCGTTGGTCGATCACGGTCGAACGGGACGAAGGAGTAACGTAAAAATGCGATGATGCGTAGCGAGGCAGTCGATGAGCGATACGACATTAAAGAAGCGATTAATAATCCAGTCGTTGTTTAATAGGCCAGCGTTAAAACGCGCCAGGATTCTGCCGCGATTGTCATTAAGGAGCCGGATAATCACGATCGGAACGCTCGTTAATATAGGGAATTGACTCGGGAAATCTTGTCGTCTTCGACTACTCGGATCGTTCGTGTATCCTCGGTCACGCGCGAAACACGTACATACAATTAAAGTATCATCAAGACCGAACCGGGGGATATGTAAAAGGGAAAAACGTGCGCAGCAGGCGAGGCGCGTGACGCACAACTTCGAGAAAGTTAATGAAACTGTTTGAACGCGAGGAGTAATGCTCGTAGCTTTAACACTAACCATACTTTGCAATACCCATTCTTGCCGTGACCGGTCAAATGACCGCTTTTCTTTTTAAAGAAATACAAATTTTCAGTTTATTGTAAAAGGAAATAATGCACAACACAACTTTTAAATAATGTAAAGATAATCACACATTTAACATAATTAGAGAATTTAAATAATGATATGATAATCATTCCTATTTAACATAAATAGGAATGATAAGAACGGGAACTAAGGTCCCGAACAAAGAACTTTATAAAAAGATGTAAATATGTTGACCGGTCGTGGTAAAAAAGTCAGACGATAAATTTTTAATTGAAAAAGGAGCAAAACGAAAACGAAAGATCGAAAATTGATCAATCAGATAACGTAAGAATTTTCGTAAAGTTAAATGGACAAAGGAAGCAACAATGGACGTATAATTTTAAATTAAGCTTTGTGACCGGTCATTTTTCGTGGTACGGTTGGTGTTAACGTTGAAACCGGCAAGAAGAAGAGAGCGACAAGATTGTAATTGAATGATTAAAAATGATATTCCAGAGTCGTAAATATTCGCAAGTGCTCGACGAGAAACGGGAATAACAATTTCTGTTTTTGCACGAGCCGTGCGTCGACGAATGAGAAAACGATCAATGACGAATGGTTTTTTTTTTTTCTTTTTTTTTTGACTCGTCGAACGATCGGAATCGTACAACGTACCCGTTTCTCCGTTCCTTTTCCCCTCCCGTGCAAATTGGCCGCACCGTTCGCCGTTCGAGTTAATCAAGACGCGGCGATCACGGGGACAATAATCTCGTTATACGCGCGTACACCGTAACCACCGTAAGCATCGACAATACGACGGATAACCGGTCACGCAACCGATCGATTAATTACACGCGACGAAAACGTCGAGCCGACGTGCCGGGATTAGGCGTTTCTGAATTGCCATCCAATTATCGTCGACTGCCCCTCTCCCCGACGGTCTCGCAGCATCACGGAACGTGTTAAGGCGCCGTGTAATCGCTAATTGGGCAAGAGTGGGGAGGGGCGGGAGGACGCTAATCAAAATCCGAACAAGAAGATCGCGCTCCTAAAAGTAATGTAATTACACGTCGCGGTATCGTTCGAAGCCGATGGAGAATAGCCGAGACGGAGCGGGAAAGAGAAAGGAAAAAAACGTGGCAAAAAGCAAACGCTCCGGTCGTACCAGCCGATCGCAAACAAACACACACACACACATATACATACAGAGCGAAGAGAAGTGGAAGAATCGTACAGTGGAAACTACAGTGGTAACGTTAAAAGACGGAATGTGCACGTTGAAACACCTCGGGGCACGGTCTCTTCTTCTCCCGCTGGTGAACCAGTGGGAGGACGTCGAAAACGAAAGAGCAAAAGGGAGAAAAAAAAGAAAAAGAAAAGACGAGAACAGGTACGCGCAGAAGTGAAGAAGTCGAAGCAACCGAGAGAGTCTCGGTCGGTTCAACGTTGACATTCAAATGTACCGTACGATCCGGTGGGCAGCGTCCGGGCTGCAGGAAGCAGTCGTGAACCGGCGTCTCGCGGCCGCGGCGGGGAACCTGTTTGATTAAACAAAAATGTCGTCCGCTGATGAAAAGAGTAGGAAACAGTGATCGTTCGGTACGTAGGAGGTGTGACGAGAACGCTCGCGAACAGCTGAACGAAGATGAGAAAAGGCACGCGACGTATTTACGCGCGACGCAGAACGGGAGAGATAATAACGGAAGGTGGCGGACGAAGGTGGCGTGAATAGACGAGGCGAAAGAGGAGAGAAAAACGTGCGTCGAAACACCAGACAATCTCGCGTGGATCGACGTTCGAGAACGACGACGATCGGCGCGTTTCACGGCGCGTTTTTCCAACAACACGGCCGCGCATCGGCAATCGCGAAACTAACGGCGGGAATATAGATACGGCGCCATACCGGTGGTATCGGCCGCGCGCCGCCAACTTGCCGGCAACGTCCCAAGAAAAGCCGATTAAAACGGCCACGCAGCGCCGTTTTTCACCGTCGGTGTCGGTGCCGCGCACACAAAGAGAGTGTGGGATCCTCTATAAGGAAGCACAGATCCCCGATGCTGAGCGGACAATGAGCGTGTGCCGCACTGGAAATGACATTTGAGCGCCTGCACGGAGTAGAATCGAGGCGAAGGGCTGTTGTTGGCCAGACAGTGCTCGCTTCGCCAGCTCGACCGGGGAACGAGAGAGGCAGCTCTTACCCGTACGCCAATAAGAACTATCGGCTCGTTATTGCTACCTATCGGCGAACGAGAATGTTTAAAGATCGTGACTTGTGTGTCGGCCGCCGACAGCTTTGCGAATCCACCGAACAGCGAATTTCCCGCCAATTCCAACTCCGATGCACGTCCAACTCCGTGCATCATTGTCTGTGTGTTTCGCTCGGTGCCACTGCAGATTCAAAGATCTATAGGCAACACCGGCGACCGTCAGGTGTGCGCTCAGTCGTCAGGTGTCGTTTCGTATCGACGCCGGGATAAAGACGTTACGGTACCATTAATATTTTCCCGCGCGAGCGTCGATATCCCCCTATTTGTCTCTGTCGAGGCGAACCTGTTGTTCGTCTTCGGGCAACGCGTGCTTGCGTGCTCCTTTCTCGCGCGTAATAACTTCAAACGCCAGGCGTTTATATCGGGAACACGCGTCCGTCGACGGGGAATAATAGCCGCGCTAACGGTTATCCCATCCAGAAGGAATTCAATTATAATCCAGTAGTTGGTCCAGTGTGTTGATCAATCAAATGTTAATGAAGTCACGTCCACGATCAGTTGGGAACAGATAGTTGTAGCACGCGAGCCCGTTGGACACACGAGCCGCGCCGCTTTTTTACGATAAATCAACCTAACGAGAATACAGAGCTGATTGGCTCGGATACAGAGAATTGGCTTCGACCTCTGAAACGATACCGCGTGTCTCTGTGTGCCCGTGGTTCGCGCCGTAACTTCAAACTCGAATCCACAGTTCGTTAGAACGTGCCGGTCGAACGAAGAATTTGAAGAAAAAAGAAAAAAAAAAAAAAAGAAGAAAGAAGTGGGAATAATCGGCCACATATTATCAAAACTGAAAATGTAAATAGTTGGTCACGGTATTTTTCTCTACGTTCGAATTCCCGCCGATATTGGCCAACCATTCGCGAGATTTACCAGCGAAATAACGAAGATTAGTTCGAATCGATACCACCGGTGCAAAAAATGGCGGCGCGGGTAAATGATTTCGACAGAGAGGAGGGCTGTTAACTTACTCGAGCTATGCAGCAAGGCAGTATTTATTCAAACGAATTCCATCCGAGGCGGACTCGGCCTCGATATTTATTTTATCTAGGCCCGATTGTCGTCCGACTAATAGTCCTACGGCTGTAATGGCCGCGTCGAGATCCGATCTATTCCCAATGTTGTTCTAAAAGCAATGTCGAGGCATTAGACGCGGCAGTGACGTGGTAAAAGTACACGCGTGTCGCGGTGTATCACGGTAGCTAATGGTACCTTCCGTACGAAGTACACACATACGTACGTACGTACACACGTGTCTGACGATCGAACGCAAACAGACGTCGTCGATCGTGTTAACTCGGAGGAAAAACTTGCTTGACGGTGAGCGCGCGCGACAAAGAAAATGGCAAGAAGAGCAGCGGAGTTTTCAAACGTTATTCCTTGGCCGACGGAGTGCTACAACGAAGACGCTGTATTATTACCAATAACCCCGGCTATAAAAATACCGTTCTCATCGAGATGTGTCCCGTTAACGACATAACAGCGCCAGTTCTTTCGGTTACAAGGACTAATATTGTAAGAACGCCACGTGAATATACGTTTTCGCGTGCCGGAAACATCGTGTTTCGTTGTTCGTTGGCGTCGTTGCTGCGATACGAACGTTGGATCGCGAGAGACGAACAGCTGGAAACTTGGGAATTTCGTTTAATTTGATCAACGAGGGTACGCCAGACCGGAACGACAGAGTTTCTATTGGAAATTTGCTCGGGATTAAGTTGCTGGTATTGAATGATGCAATTTAACCGGAAACTACGTCCGTCGGTCTGTTACAAAGTTACGACGGAGCTGTAAATTGCGTTTCAACTTTTGATCTTGAGAGAAAACAATTTGAGAGTAGCGTGGTAATTGCTGGAAACTGCAATTAGAAGACAAAGACTGAGTTTCGAGCAACTCGAGTTACAATCTTCAGAGTTTTACAATTCACGATCTTCCATCGAGTTTCAACTTGACATCGATCTCTCGATGTTGCTTACCAGTCTCTCGATGCGTTGCAGAACTATTGTCGACTAAAACTCCCAGCATCAGAAACGTTAAAGTAAAAACATGGAAAAGCTTGACAGTACAATAAATTACGCGAGCTTTCATTTCACACATTTTTCGAGAAATCGTTTAAATTCGTAAGAGCACGTTATTTTACAATTATTTTCATTAAAATATTTCATCTCTATAAAGTTCCTAACAAAATATTTTATTTCTATAAAATTCCCAGCAAAAGTTATAAATTGGTCATTTTTACCACTTTGGTTCCAGCGTTAATACCGGCAGCAAAAAGTTTTCCACGTCGTTTCCTCCTACGTTTGTAAAGCCAGATCGAAAGTAAGCGACGTTACACTCTAAAATCGCTCGATGAAGAGGAAAAGAACAACTTTCTGTAAGAAAATGGTCTTTGCGAGAATATTGGGCATAATGATCGTCTTGTCGGCAAACGAGATGGCGAAAAAAATCAGCAATCAACGAGTACCTAGTTCCCCGGAGCGCGGGAGATTTGCCAAAGAACACCAACCGCCTGGACAACCCGAGACATCCGTAGATACAAGCGAGAGGAGCGGAGCGAGAAACAAGCGGAGAGGATAATCATAGAACAAGGGTGAAATGCGTGCTCCGGTATGGTCGACCTCCGGTCCCTTTTTATTTACGAAGCACGCAACGCCGCTTTCTGGAACGTTTTTAACGAACGAAGGCTCTCTCTTTCTCTCGCAACAGCAGCCGCTCGTGCAAATTAAATGCCTCTCTGCCGATATAATAAAACGTCCGCGTCTGTAATTTACAGATTTAGAAATTGCGCGCCGGTGCTACCGCGGTCGCTGACGTATCGGCCGACGAGAGTAGAAGAGAAACCAATAACCACGTCCCTTTTTTCTTCGTCGTCGTCGCCGCCGATGAATTCATTCCCGGCCGGTAATTCGCGTGTCGTCTGCTTTCTACTCCGCTCCGTTGCAGGTTCCATTAGCGACGCCCGACGATCACGCTCGCGACACACGGCACATACTCGCGAGCGTGCGGAATTTCATCGGGCGTAAGAGCGGTCGTGCGTGCGCAGCTGACGTCCGGATGAAGCATCGGCTGGCCGACATAATTAAACGCCTCGAGATGGTTATCCGATATTGCCAATAAGCAACGTAGATCCGATACGACACTGACAAATAGCCGTATTGATTCGTTCGCGTGCACGTCGGGCCGTCGACCGGCTCGGCCGCGGTCGGGGCCGATTAATTAACGATTTCGAGAATCGCGGAGAGCGTCCCGACCGGACGTCGTCGCTTCGAGGAATCAATTTCAGGAAACGAGCACGCGTCTACGAGCGAGCCGGGCTCTCCGCTCTGCGGAGAGAAAGATCGATCCTCCTCCGAGAGGGTTGTGCGCGCTCTGCGACGCAAGCAGCAAGAGAAAGAGATCGCTCGAACGCTCGCGGAGGAAGGACTATCCGAAGCGTGAGATAGGATCTACGGAAACTACTGACAGCGGTGCCGCGGCCCATACGATGCCTGGATGCTTGCATTCGATTCCAAGTAGAAGCGGAATCGGCCGGCCGGTATACTTACCGGTCGCACGAGCAGTCCGATTCCAGATATCACGGTTCGTTATCTCATCTAACTTCGCGGTGGTCGATCGTTACGTGATCATTACGGTCACCGGGTCATTGCCAGGATCGCTTAGATCTCAATGATAGCGCGGCGATCGAGGCTCAATTAAAAGCGTAGCGGCCGTGCAACGGCAGCGCCACCGTGCACGCCTGAGAAAGAGGGAGAAAATTAGAGCTGGCTCTCGGGATGGAGACTACCGCCTCGAACCTAACCCACGTCCACGTTTCCGTCTCGGCTCCACTCGGCTCGGCCTGACTCTCGGTGAATCTCGAACGAACCCATCGATCACGCGGTACCCAGATCTCGTCACGAAATCCGCTCGTTCGCGCGGAACGCATCGTTTCTCCTCTTCCCCCCGCTTGTCGTTCGCTTTCTCTCCGCCAAGGATAGGCGCCGTTACAGGTTATCGTACGGGCCAAAGGTACGCAAAGGCACTGGCCTCGTCGAGAGGATTATGAAAAAATAGAAAGCACCGCGCGTTTTCTCCAAATAGAAAGACGGCCACCTTCCCTTCCCTTCCTTTCCCTTCCCTCGCTAACTATGCGAATCAGTTTATCGAGTAAAACGTGGATCGGAGAAACGAGGAGGGCGCGTTGACGACGGATCGAGCCGGCTCCATCGATCGAGGATCGACGCGCAGCTGTTAGGCGGGATCGTCGAACAAATATTTAACGAACTAGCGCGGCGGCTGTCCGATCGGACGCTCCTCGAAACACGGCCAACCGAACGAAAACATCCTAGTAACCTGCGAGACCCTCGAGCTCTCGCCTTCGCCTTTGGTGAATCTTCGCGTTGCCGGCGATTTCACGGAACTGTCCGTAACTGTCAATCACCTAATTTGGGGATCGATGGTCGAGGCGCACCGGCGCGCCTATTCGAGTAATTGCAGGCCTTTGCCAGGCTTGGCTGGCCGCGGTCGAGGTCGGATAAACGCACGCGGGAATCAGACGTCCGCGTCCACGAGGTTAACGTTAATCGAACGATGATATTTAATTACAGAGCCCCGGGTCTGTATCCTCGCCGATGATTAATCGATCGACGGAAATGTGCCACGGTCAGGATTATTTCGGATCAATGCCCGCGCGATCAACTTGCAATTAACGGGATCAATCGTCGCGCATAATGTGATTCGAAAGATGGCCGGTCTGCATCGACGTCATAATCGCTGCAGAATTTCGTCTCGCACTTTCGAAACCTGTTTCTCTCAACCGATCTGCAAGATCCACCTCACCGCTCCACCTCGATGGAAAACTTCGTTTTTACTTGACTTCGTCTATCGATTTGCTATAAATTTCCGTTGTATTATGTCTGACGACGTGAGTATGATTGATGAAGGGAATTACGAGACACGATAACGTAATGGTTAGTGTGTTAAAGGAAGCTCGGGAAATTTCAAATTACTCAAAAAGTCGAGTCGCGCGACTTCGGCGCGAGATAGATAATTCGTGAGAACGAGTTAATCGCATGCGAATGAAATTTTACCTTCACTTGCTATCTTTCCGTTTGATGATGGTAGAAATTCTATCTACAGCTTACTCGTGTAACTACGTGGACGCTTATTCCACGCATTTAGAAAGGAACACGTTTTCTCGAGTCTATGACAAATGTCGTTGTGCGCGCTTGTGAGAAATAGAATATTTTCTAACAAGGAAACGTAATGAAACGTAGTGAAATTTGGTATAAATGTAGTTTTCAAAATAATATTTGACCCGTCTTTTTTTTTTTTATCGGCAATCGTCAATGTCGAAGAGGTGAAAATTCAAAATTAGGAAAACATATCTTGTCAAATATCTTGGAAATTATTAAAGATACCGTTTTTGTGTAAATTTATGAAATTAGTGTTTTTAACGAGAAATAACATTTTGTAAAAAAATCTTTCGTTTACAATATATTTAAAAAACCATATTTTATATAAGTTTTTCGGAGTAAATGTTAATAAATATTTGTTTATGAAAACTACATATTCAAATACAAAAATTAAAAATTGGAACGTTGATTTTTGCATCATAAAAAAATTCATTATTTTCAAATCTTAAACAACCTGAGCGATGTACAGATACGAATAATTAAATAAATATTTTACTTGTACGAATATCGGTTGTAAGTACTTGGGATCTTGACGCGAAAAGATCGTATTTAACCCTAGATTAAAGCATAAAATTTCCATTAGAGACACTAAAGTTAAAAAGAAATAGACAAACATTGTCAAATAGTCACACATTGTCAAATAGTCATACAAGCTGTCATTTATACATTTCACGATAAATTGTTTAAATCTTTAAAAATATGCCACAAAATACGAAAATTATAATCGTTCTGACCACTTTGATAGTTCTAGGGTTGAAAGTGTCTACGTTCATCGTCCCCTGATTAGCTTTCCCTCTTTCAACCCACGAGGCGCGAAATATTTATTCCGCGCTCCGCGTACGCAACCATCGTCTATCAAATTCCGCAACGACCTAGATCGCGGGAAAAACACGCAGTTGTTACGCAAATTTCGTGGTCGTGGGCAACATCCACGCTCGGTCGATCGGCCAGTGATTAGGTGGAAGATGTTCGCGCAACAAGCGCGACGTAACCGAAGAGGCTGGGTCGCTCCTCGGACGAGACTGAAAGTGCAGACGCCGCAGGATCGTATAAATAGAACCACCTGTGCGTAACCGTGCGATTTCTAAACGGCAGGCGCTCCGTGTAAAATCGAACGAAGGCTGAGAGCCGGGGCGGGCGATGTTCATGCGCGCGGCAATGCTATGACGTGTGTTCACCAGGCAGGGGGTATCGACTCTTCGATCGATAATAAATCACATTCCGTTCTAATCGGGAATACACAAACTTCGACAGAAGCTACGGTTTGGAAAAAAAAAAAATCTTCGAGGCAATCCCTCGATGAAGCAAAGTATCTCTCTCGCGAGAAGCGATGTTTGGTTGGCTTCTTGCATCGTCATTGCCAGCTTCTGGGATAGACCACTAAAGGTTAGTTTATCTCTCTAGCGACTCCTTTCACACGATTCATATTCTTATGATAAATCACGGTAATTACGTTTAAGCAACCTTCCACTCGAAGGTTCGATATCTGAAGCTCGCAGGAACGCAGTTAAATCCCAATTACCAACCATCCCAGTTAACCGATCGCCGATCCCATAGCGCCTCGTGTATCTAATTTGTTCGTCCAACGAGCGAAAACGGGTGTCGGTCGTATCGCGAATGCCGAATGCATGCAACCGCACGACGGGAAGAATATTTTGTCACGAACACGAGCCTCGACGAGCCTCGGAGGAGAACGGAACGTGTCTACGCGCCGGATAGCGGTGAATCGTGCAATCACGTAGTTTCTTCTTTTTCCTCGTTTTCCTCCTTAGTCTTTGATGATTCGAATATTCGATGCTCGAACCTATCGAAATCTCAAGCTTCTCAACTTTTCTCGTCTCGTCGTCCTTTCTCTCTCTCTCTCTCTCTCTCTCTCTCTCTCTCTCTCTCTCTCTCTCTCTCTCTCTCTCTCTCCTCGAGCGTGTAATTCGCTTGACACACGCAGGCAAGCTACAGGGAAAGACACACCGGACTCACCGCTCGACGACGTACGAGCGCGCGCGTGTGATTTAGCAGAGGAAACGTAATAAAACCCGCGGCAGTGAAAGAAGATGACACAAGCGGTCAACACTCGCGGCGGCGCGTCCATTCGTTCGCGGCTTAGCGCGCGTACGGTACTCGACAATCAGCGGCGGCAGATGTTACGACTGTGAGCTAGGCTGCAAGCGACTGACTCGACATATTTCGCACGACGGTGGAAAAAAATCCGGCCGTTTTATGCCGGCACCTTCCTCTTCCTCGTGGTAACGAGTACTTACAGGGGACGGCTAACCGGGACGAATCGCGTGCCTCGCGATGGAAGGATCGTGGCAGGGAAAACTGGCTGCGCCCCGTCGACCAGATGCGGCCAGATGCGAGCGTCGTCGCCTCCGGTCCGCCGCGATCGAATTTACCGCCGGTCGTCACCGCGCCGCCCGCGAGAAAAACCATGAAGGATGAAGGATGCGCGCCGAAGCGCAACGTCAACGAGATTTCAGAACAGGCTGCGCGTATCTCGGGGACACCGCACAATGGGGAACGCATCTGCAATCTCGCCTCGTACATCTCCGCGGTGCTTTCGCAGCCTGCTGGTGATTTACCGCGCGACACCGTAAGGGATGATTGTCGATCCGCCTCGGAATGGAACGAGGTACTTGTTGCGCGTTACAAAAGACCGACGGAGCCTCTGTTCGCTCACCGATCGAGGGAACCAAACGAGATTGACGTGATTCTCTGACGGGGAATTGGGAATTGAATTCTGAACAAAGCGGATATTTTCTTCAGTAAAAGATAACAAATTGTAAAGAAAATCGGTGGTACGATAAAATTCGCATTAAAGGAGAAACATGAAACAGACAAGGGTGAGGACTATAAACGACACTCGGAAGACAATTCTATCGGACGAACTGCAGCGTTTTTAAATAAACGTCGAATTGCGCAATTGTGTATTCTTTACGAGATAAAAAATAATCTCGAGTAATATCTTTAATTCACACACCGGTACTTGCAACGTGGCGGTACTTGCAAAAGATTCGAGGGGATAACGCGAGGTTGAGAGTCCTCGTGTCAGAAAATTAAGAATTAAATTGCGAACAGATATTTTCTTTAGTGAAATAATTTTTTGGCAAAATACACTAAGCAAGTAATGCCTTTAATTCACTCTTCGGAGTGGAACAACGTACATGTAACTTGTTACAAAACCCTGTGATGCGAATTTTCTGACGGTTGAGAAGTCTCGTGACGAAGAATTGTGAACTGAATTGCAAACAGAGCGCATATATTTTCTCTAGTAAGATAATAAATAAAAAAATATTCTTTTAGTAAAACACATACGAAACAAGTAACTTCTTTCGAGTTTCATTAGAATTTGACAAACTATTTTTACATCGTGTGTGCTTGATCAAACAATTGACGCTTAATTACAAACAAGCCGAGCACACGGACGCTGGGAATGAAGATTTCAAGTGAATGTTTGCAGGAAGACACGGTGATAGAAAGTTGGGTGTGACTGAAGAGCTCTCGAGATTAGCGTGTGAATGGAGAGTGTGACTGCGCAAGATTTTGAGTGGACGTGACCGTGAGTTTCCTAGGAATGTCTCTCCGGGATGGAACGACGTTTCTCGAAATCAAAGAAGGACGATCGAGAGAGAAAAGTAAAAAAAAATTTCGAAAGCCAGAATTTTGTTAGTCGTCGCTAGTCGTACAAATCGTACGACGATAAACGTTGAATATCGTTGAACCGACCGATAACGCAGATCGAAAAAGCAGAAGAGCAAAGGAAGAAAAAAGAAACCAGGTACACCTGTTGGTCCAGCGAATGGACCACGATCGAGGAGGAAAGTAAACGCGATCGTGCAAACACAGGCTTGCAAACATCCACGTGCAGGCATGCACGCGAGCGGGCGGCCAAGCAGGAAAGATCATCATCGATCGGCGAATCCGTGGGCCGTGTGTGAATCGTCGGAGTTATGCCTTCGACAAAAGCCACCGGAGTGCCTCGACAAAGCAATTCCGTCCGTGGAGGTACAATCGAACGAGACGCGCCTTGTTCAGGCATGTTTTGCGCCGGAACCCTCCTCCGTCTCTCGCAAAGAGCGGGCAACGCGCGTTCATCTCGCGCTTGCACGCACGCGCTCACGTTTGTGAGAACGAAGCTGAAACGGGCGCGCGTTTATGTATGCGTCAACGTCTGAAAATATATGCGACAACTTAACCAACAAACGGCTCCAGCATGCGTGATACTTAACCGTGTGCATAGACCAGCCGTGTGTATATAGTTCGTCAGATATCAATAACGAAACAGAAATTGATTCGTTCGATTCGAAAGGGGGAGATAAAATTTGGATTAAATTTACGAGAGATATCCAAATTCGTTTGTCTTTGAGAATATAACGACACGAAAGTAGAAACTTGTTTCTCCTCGGACATCTTGTGTAAAAAATCTAGGGATCAACTTAATCGTTGTTCACACGACGTGTGAAATTTATTAAAACGATATCTTTCCGATAATTATTTAAGTCTGTCTAAATTCCAGACGAAAAAAGAAAAACAGACTCAAAGACCCGAATTTCAGATTGAAACCTAATTCAAATTTCCATCGCGGAACGTCTGATGAGAAAGGGGCAACGCCATAATTCGTCCTGTGAAACAAGACGATTTCTTTGATGTTCGATTAAAAATATGATCGTATTTTCGATCACGTACGTTGGTCAACATGTCAGATTCCGCGTAAAGGAGTAACGCTTATAACTTTGAGAGGATTTATTCACTATTGTAACAATGGTCAAGGATAACGTTAGGCCTTGCCGATGGAGAAAAGTGTTCTTTTCATCCTAGCACGTCTATTTTTAATTTTTAATAAGGATTAGATGGAATTTACTCTATGAATAACTGTTCGTAGAACTATTACTGACTCAGTGCTAATGTTATCAGTTGATCATTCAGCGAACATGTAAATTATAAAACTCGCAGTCGCGAAACGACGAAGAAGAAACGTGCGTTGGTTCGTCTAGAGTAACGGCAGGGACCGGAGGGGTCGGAGGAAGCAGCCGGGATCTCCAGCTGTCCGACGCTCGATTAAAATGCCATTGGCGAAAACGTAGCTTGGCCAGGCCTCTAAAAGTAACCCGTTTGCTTTTGCCAACGGACTACGCCTCGGGATTCCAAAATGTTGGCCGTTTTGTGCGAGCCGCGCTGTCCGCGTTCCGGTAATGTATCGCTTTCGGCCGGATCAAGATCGTCGTTCGCGACTTTACCGATGAATTCCGTTCCCGTTGTTCCTCCGCGCGTTTCGAAGCACTGTCCTCAGGCTCAGGAATTTAAGTTCAAACGAATAAAAGGTAAAAAGCGAGGGTAAAAACTGGCAAAGCGCACCAGTATCTATGGTTTTAGTGCCAGGGGGTCGTTCTAGAAAAAACATGTCGAGTTTAGTATCACGATACAATTGCAAAAAGTTGACAAATGCGAGTACTTTGCTTGTAACAATTTTATCAGTTTATAGATATCGCGACCAAACGCTAATAATAATAAAGTAAAGGATATTGATAAATAGTATATAAAATATATATATATATATATATATATAAAAGTAATATAAATAATTAATATAATATAAGTAATAAGTAAAATATACTATATATATATAAAAGTAATAATATAAATAATTAATATAATACAAAGTAATAAGTAAAATATACTATTTATATAAAAGTAAAAAGCGACAATTGACGACAAATGTCTTGTCCGAACAAAATCCTTGTTTGACTGTTCGTTGGGGAAAAAAAATCTAGGGAACGGTTGAAGCGCGAGAACCACCGAAATATTACGAAAGCGGAGGTGATCCGCGGAGATTAGAAGCTTGCCCCCTCCGTCGATTAGAATTTCAAATGGGAGTTTACAAGACGTTCCACGTTTCACACGTCCGTCGAACATATTACCCTTCCCGTTATCGCGGGCCGGCGTGCCCGCTGAATCTTGCAGCGGGATGATGCATCGTGAGCATCATGCAAACGCTTTCGGAGCGGCGGCGGCTCGCGCGAGCGTAGCTAGCATAGAGACGGGACCGACAATAGATATTCCGCAACGCCCACGCTAGCGGGAGACAAAGGCCTGAATGGCCGGCAGATGCACGGCTTGCGCCGACGTAATGCACCGACGTTCGTCGATTTAGAACGCAACGATGCGCCATACGTCCCTCCGTGTGTGTACGTTCATTTATTCGTTCTTCGTGACGAAGGTGCGGTACGTAACAGCACGAATGTGCGCGCCCGCGTGCGAAGCGTGTGTACGCGTGTTTCCCCTCTCTTTTCTCTCTCTCTCTCTCTCTCTCTCTCTTTCGTCTCTCCGTTCCCTTCTCTTTCCCAAAGTCTACGTCAATCGTATGCTTGCATACGTACGTACAGCCAGCTCGTGCACGTACGTACGTACGTACGTACGCTCGAGCGTTACGTAATTCCGGAGAAGAGCACGCGGACGAACGAACGACCGGTGACGACACCTTCTTCGGAGAGAACTCAGAGATCCGGGAGTGTCCACTTCACGGAGGTAGCCCAGCCCAGCCCACGTTCCAAATGATCGAACGTTCCTGAATCCGAGATACTCCTCGGTTGCTACTCCTATCAATAAGCGACCAATTTTGCTTTTCGTAATACTGTAGGTATTCTCGAGAAATCTATGGACATTATTTATGGAACAGAAATCGACATATTACTGGAAATCTATAGACAAAGCGTGGCGGAGCGGACATTTTTGAAACGAGCTTAACAGCGGCGACATTGATTACGAAGGAAGAAAGAGGAAAATAAAATAGGCAAATATGTTGTAATCTCAGTTGTTCGAGAATCAAGCGAAACGAGAAACATCTCGTTATACGTATGTAAATTGAAATAAATAGCAGCTGCGGTTTCTTGTTAATTCTCACAGTATATTTATAAAGTGACCTGGACATGATCTCTGAGATGAATGATCATACGAGATCCGACATTATATCTCCACGATATAATAATAATTCGTTCGGTACCTATACCAACGAATACCCATATACGTGATACCCACTATATTAAATAGCGCAGTTATATTTTACGAGGAATTCCTTTTTTCACAAAAGAAGAATCACATTCGCTCCAAATACGAATTTCGCGCAGTAATTTATTAAAAGGAGTAAACTTAGTCCACAGGAAGACGATTATCGAACTTCGAGATCGGACAGAGTAACGGAGCGTTTTTTTGTATTCAAGCGGATTATTGTTTACGAGCGATAGAGCCAACGTAATCGTCGGTTTTCTCGGGACGATCGAATAATAATTTCACGATGGACGTTCGATAAAAACGGTGGTGGCCGTGTACACGAGGGATCGCGTGGGCAGCTATTTCCCTATTTACCCAGATCCGATGGGAAATCGAAATTAGAAATCCGAGAGACGTAGGTGCTGACTCGGTGGTATCCAGCCGCGTGAAATCATAGCCCGTCGATCGTGTGGCGATAAATTCCGTTCGACGCGCCAGAACATGAGGATGACTACTCCGTCGATCCTACTTTTGCACCTGTCCCAGTTTCCACAAATTCTGCTGAATTTCAGCTCCATCTGCTCGCTATTATCGTGTCTGCGTGACCGGCAACGTTCGCAACACGATCTTGACTCGTGTTTTTTCGTCGAAATCTCGTTCTTTGTCGACTATCGAACTCGTCAAATATATACCGATCGCGCACTAACCTGTTCTCGTTGAAACGTAACTTACTTCCATCGAAAAATTCCAATCGTTCGCGATTGGTCGTGCTTGTATAGTCGAGTTTGAACGTGACGGATATTCCGAAATGAGATTTATTTTTATTGCAGTGGACTGTAGACTACATACTAGTCTACTCTACTCGTTCTTGTATTTTTATAATATTTCTTCGATGATTGTTGAACTCTGAGCATTTTTACGTGGTGATTACTTGACGCAATTTTTGGAGATTCTTCACTTGGTGAAAATTTTCTGATTCTAACGCGAGCCTGATTTGTCAGAACAAACCAACTCGATCTAACCGATCACATTCAAAGTACAGGCCGTTTAATTGCTCTGCAGATCATCTAGAAACAATGAAATTAAAGCATCGATGCCATTTCTAGAAGATACTAAGCTAGCGAGGCCCACGGGTGTCTTCTGAGTCTTGATCTAGTAAACATTAAAGAGAAAGAGTCAAAAGAATGTCCAAAGGAGACACAGACTAGACCAGGATTCAGTAACATTCGTTCAGTAACAACTATTGCTACTACCTACTCGAATATACGTACTTATGGAACAATAGACGAATGATGAACGAATTCTCGAAAAATTTACTCGCCGTACGAGATCGTTTTTAATTAGCACAGCAGGTGGCTGTCCACCAAAATCCCACGCTATCCGATACGACACCCGATGCAAAAGAGAGGGAGGAAGGGCGAAACGTGTCGGTTTATCCATGCCGGTGTAGTCGTTAAATCACTCGAATCCTGCAATATATTCGAGCATCAACATATCTCTAACGAGCCTATCCGTATCGTCCGGCTGGCATCGGCCAGGAAAATCCGACAAGCAATCAAACGACGAAAGATTCCACGGCTACCAAAGGCAAGGCGACGAGGCAAACCGGCCCAATCACGATAGCCACGATGGAATCCACGACTATCGGAAGCGATCGCGAAATCTTCTGGCAATAATTCACCCCCTCGTCCCTGTCGTCCCTCTCTCTCTCTCTCTCTCTCTCTCTCTCTCTCTCTCTCTCTCTCTCTCTCTCTCTCTCTCTCCTTCTCTCTCTATCGTTCGTATACGTCTCTCCGTCGCGTCGCGTCGCGTCGCTGGCAACGCTGGCCCCATCTCTACAACCATGTTCTCGTAGAGTCGATCGTCGAACAGTTAATGCTCGCATAATACGTGCACGCCGCGGCTGCCGCAACGGGGGGAACGGGTATTGTTGCTAGTTTACGTTTACCGTTATTTCGTTGCAGTTGACAGAAATTCCTCAAAGCGCAAAGGTGACCGTACTATCGGCGAATCTGCCGCGTTTTCACACAAAAATCACATCCTTCCGCCATCTCGGGCCGTTGACCTCTCAGGCGAGTTCGCGCGCGCGTGTTTGAAGCATAAATTCGCCAAGAACAAAGTTTTATAGAGGAGGAAGACTTGCTCCCGTTAAGAAGAGGAGAAAGATATATATTAAATACGCGACGGAGCAACGTTTGAAGATTGAAACACGCATAGGCTAAAGATAGAACTTTTTTTTTTTTCTCTTTAGAGGAAGCACGTTCCTGTTCTTTCTCTTTACAAAACCCATCTCACCCTCGATACCAGCGATCAAACTGATCGGGATATCAACAAGCGAAAAAATCGGTGGAGGTATGCGGCGATTTGAATCTAGAGAAGCACGTCTAATTACCGAGGCGGCGCAGATGGAGGCGGATTAAAACGTAAACGTCAAAAAGAGGATGGTAGGGGAGGAGCGAGGCGAGGGCAACGTATCCGCGCAACGGGCCGCGAACTCTTTACACACAATTACGAAGCGCACGCAGGTGAGCCGACGAGAGAAATATTGCGCCGTGGCGGATGTGTCGTGGCCTGTCGGTGGATAGAGGCTGCAGTGCACGCGCAGCGCATGCATGCAGTTTACCGGTACCAG
Organism: Frieseomelitta varia; assembly: GCF_011392965.1. Taxonomy (NCBI): domain Eukaryota; kingdom Metazoa; phylum Arthropoda; class Insecta; order Hymenoptera; family Apidae; genus Frieseomelitta; species Frieseomelitta varia. The sequence goes on along the minus strand of NW_025110215.1, from coordinate 1,309,724 downwards.
TGGTAATATCGCATCGCGAACAGCCAGCTGAGAAGAGAAGAGAAGAGAAGAGAAGAGAAGAGTAGAGAAGAGAAGAGGAGGATGGGCCGAGATTAGTTCCGATTGCCTGTGCCGCGCGCAGAGTTATAGAAGGGTTGCCCGGCTTCGGCCAGGCATCGATCCCAACCGGCTACCGGCTTCAGCCCGTTAATGAGTCATGTTTAATTGGCGTGGGAAGCCCGCGGCTACGTCCGCCTAACGGAATTGAACTGTATCCGATGCAACAGCGCTTCCAACGACGTAAATACACCAGCGTGCCGCCGATTGACCTTACGTACACGTCCGGACATCGGATGGCAAATAATCCAACGAAAGAATTCTTAATGAGCAGTAAAATCGCGCAGCTGATTAATCGATCACCAGGCAGATGCACTTGCATTTACGTTCGCGACTTGGGGTCGCAATTATCTCGCGTGGATGCCTGTTCGCGCATTTACGTGCGAAAAAATGTGGTGAAACACAGGTTCGTAATCTGATCGTTTCCAGATCTGTTGGGAGGAATTACAAATCTCGCTCGTATACACGTGTACACGTGACGTAATTAAACTCGAGGGACGTTAAATACTCGAGCAGCGTGTTCTTTCCAAAGTGTTTCATCACGTAGCCACTTGGCAGGTGTCGCGTGCATATTCCGGGCACGGCTTGGCCTGGATGCTGCTTTTCAGAGCAAGAAGCTACAGTTTTACGGTTACCTCGACGACAGCCAGCCATTCGCCGTCATCCAATCGCGATTTCTCAGCGCGGCGACGATTCAACGCGAGGCATTCGCCAGTGCCTCCGGACCGACGACAACGACGACGAGGACGACGTCGACGACAGTGTCTCGCGGCAGATGGTACGCGACAGGCCATTTCAAACGATTACTGTTACACGCCAGAGACTCCTCTCTCGGCTCTCTGTTAGCCAGACACATGGTATACCGGTATGCAAATAAATGGCATCGAGCGGACGCGTTTAAAAAACATACAATACGCTAGCGATACGCGGCAAACGACGACGCGTGCTACGAGCCATTGTCTCCGGAGTCTAATCACGACCGCGCGTGCATTTACGAGCCACCGGTTAGACGGACGTGTAGCCTCCGGAGAAAGACTACCTTTTGCGAGAGAGGCGGTTCTCGTATTCTCCGGCGTATTCCACCACGCGGCGATAGCAACAGCAATATGCATCGCGAATACCAACACGCAGTCACACCCATCATAGGAGCCCGACCCTGTGGGTGGCGCCACGTACTCGCAAATAAGTCCTACGAATAAGTCGTAAGGCCATCATCCGCGTTGCGTCCCCGTCGCGACCGGCTATGAACATTCTCTCCTACGGCTAGGCATAATGCGCCCCCTCCGCGCCTCCATTCCCCTTTCGTACCTCGTAATCTAACCACCCCGGCGATTTTACAAACGCGTAACGACGCGTTAAATTCACTTTGATTCGAGGACTCGTTAAATCTCACCCTGCCACCTCGCCCCGGAACTCTCGCGTCGTCGGATTAACACGCTCTTTGCCTCTCATAAAATTAGAAGGGAGAGTCGTATACCTGAATTTTTATAGTAATGAAATATCGAAATATTCTCCTCTGATAAAATAAATAAATAAATATATATGTATCAAACGATCCGATTTTTATTCGCGAAATTCTTTAGTTCGACGTGCTGCAATCAGTGACCACCAGAGTTGTATCGAGGAGACACGCGCCTGTCATCGACGACCACCGTGACACTCGGCCGGTTATCGCTAACGTCGAGTTCTCGAAACTTTGATCTTTAACACGTTAACTGTCACGCCGAACCCTAGGAGGCTTTTATTTTAAAGTCTAAGCAAACGTCGATTATCCGGCGTCATATTCGACTTTTACCGCTGTTTCAACCTACGGAATTTAACAATTTCGAATGAGTATTGACTACTAACTACGTTTCACACAGATTTCGTCAATTCTGTAGTGATCTGCGATTTCCAAACTTCGAATTCAATATTTTGATATATTTGAACGAGCATCGTCTACTACTGTCGTCAGTTTCCATAACGTCTCGCGATTTCCATTGCAATTTGTGTTTGCCTCGACTTTAAAGCAAAAGTCAATCGTCGATTCCCGGGGACTCGCGTGGCAGTTGACGTGTCAATTACGCATTCGTCACGCGCGAATTCCAACCGCCGACGATTATCGGGACGCGGAAAGAAAGAAGAAAAAAAAAGGAAAGAGACGAAGCTGCGAGTGAAATCGCGGGCAAAAAAGTGTCAAGGTGTCTGGTTGGCGAGGTTCATTGGCGCGTCGCAAGTCCTTGTACGATCACGTAGCTAAATCGACACCTTGCCTCGCGGTCTACGCCGCTAATCGTCCTTCCGGCAGTGACGTGGCGCGCGGCATACCGCCGTTCTTGCTAACAACCCTGACGTATCCCTATTAGTAGCCCGTGTGTATAAATGTAGACGACTTGGCCTGGTGTTGTCGACACACGAGGCCGACATCGTGATTTGGGTGCCATCACGTACCGCGCGGAATCGAGCGGGTTTCCATTCGCGGCCAATCGACACGCGCTTCCCCGCGGTTCGATACCGATCGCTGATCGCGATCGCTAAGCTTCGCGTAAACAAAACGGAGAAGACAGCCTGCAACTGCGTGCCTAACTGGAGGAAAATGTTCGACAAACGCAGGTTCGTGAGAAGATTGAAGCGTGAAAAGTGTATGGGTATTGAACTTGCGGCGTAATGCGACGCGTAAAGTTGCCGGTTCTCGCGAACCTACGGTCGCAATTAACGCGATGAGTCGATCACGTATCAGATTCGACGCGCGCAACTTGAGAAAGTTCCAGGACCACGGGTGTTTATCGCGCGCGAGACGATCGAGGGAGCGAACATTGCGCTCTTAGTGAAGCAGTCTCGTTAAAAATGAAACAAACCGTTTCGTTTACACTTACTGCAAATTGAATCAACCTCGCGACGGATCAAGAACATTGCGACGAACATAGCAACTTGAAGAGTAAAAAAGGAGAACCTCGCGTCGAACGCGATACGAGTTTTGTTATAATTTATAATTTACGAGTTTCAATGTTGCAAACGTTTTTAACAGCAGTTTAACCAGTTGTGTTAATTCGAACTGATGCGAATCTAGGATTAGATTCTTAGACACGCTCGGAGAAACAATATTCTCGGATTTATCAAGACCTTTGTTGCTACGAGGAACAATCAAAAAGTAAGTTTCACTCCTGTTAAACACAATGAATTACCTATTTCTTTAAATTAAATGTTTATTTGTTTCGTGGAATTTACAGTGTATCAGCTATTCTTCTACGCAATCCCCATTAGTTTTGCTTCTAAAGTATGTCTTATAATTTCTACAATAGTGCAAAAATGTGTAACAATTATCAAGAAAAGTGTCTAGAGTTTAAAATGCATCACAGAACAAAGCAATAAATTTAATTTTAAGGTGTTACTTTAACAAACAATTTCTTGACGTCAAAATTAATTTAAAATAAAACATTTTGTTCTCAATGTGTTTAGCATTATTGTTCATGTACTAAATGACAATAATTTATTACATATAAATTATATAATACTACACTTGGAACACTTGTTACATAAATTATATAATACTATGCAATAATACTAAATACTAATAAATAATATTTACTTATTTTGATAACAAATTTTATCAGCGTCTTCTTAAATTCTGTTGATCTTAACAATCGTCACGTCGAAGGGGGAAAATTGGGTTAATGCATGACTTTATAAATTTTTAAAAAATTCTTCGTTTCTACAATGAAAATTCCAAATAACTTGAGCGGAAAGTTCACTGTGTCACGGAACGCACCCAAAAGTTACAAGCGAGTGAAACTTACTTTCTGACTGTCCCTCGTACAAAATCCTGCAAAATTTTCAAAGGACGGACTGGACGATGTGTCGTCGCGATACATTGCATCTTTCAACGTTATCGTTGCTCGAAACCGAAAACTACACCGCCTGTTTATACGGGCGAGGAAAGTCGGCGTAAAATTGTAAGAAAAGCAAACGTACCTCCCTAGACGTTGGTGCCCCCAGGACGCAGGGGCTGTCCGGGCGGCGGGGCGCACTGGCCCACCGCTTGCTCGAGAGCTCGCTCTCATCCTGAAACAATAAACGTGACCTGTAATTAGACAAGACGAAGGTAAAGGTGATAGACGGTCAGGCGTGATGAGCGCTATTACAGCAATCGTAATGGGCCCCTTGGAAATCAAATTGCTCCCCGCAGAAAATTAGCTAGGGAACAATGGAGGGAAACTGAAGAGCTTGCCATCCTGTGTCTTGTGCGCGAAAATCCAACAATTTTGCGCCAGCGAAAATACGTGCCGGGCAAGTTCCAAGTTAACGGAAGTGTCCTCGCGTATCGGTCTATATCGCACCAGACTATAGAATACGGAGAATGCAAATTCATCGACGACTGAGAATGAAACTTGTTTACGAAGGAGTTCAAAGTGCAAGAAACAAAAGAAAAGATAATATAGGAGTGGTATTGATGTAACCTAAATTTTGGTAAAAAAATCGTTCAAGCATAGATGCGAAACTATAAAATTTTCACGAAGAAATCAGGTTACCTTGTTGTCCAACGATGATTCTCTCCCTTTTTAACAACAACTCCATTAACGATACGAGTTGGCAAATGTGTCTAAAATGAAAAATATTTCGTTGACTCTTGGAAATTATTCGCAATTGCGAATCACTCGAACACTAAATTACAAAAAAGTGGTATGACTATTTATGGTGAAAATTACTCAAATGATTAGAATTCTTATACAATTATTCCAATTTTGGTTATAGAACGTGAGCCGCGTGAATAGTCTAAGGACCGCGGATTGGGCACGCCTGGTCGAAAGGATACACGCTAGAGAAAGTTCTGCCGTTCGTCGATTTCCCGATTAAAGTTGTCGATCGCTTCTTTCGCGTTTATGACGTGCAGACAAACCTTACGTAAACGAAATCTGAAAGCTTGTAGAACGTCTGCGCGTTTGCCTCGGACAAATAAAGTGGACTAATAAAGTTGTCTCGTTGGAAGGAAAATCGAACGTTATCCTTTTCATATGTGTACATACAACTACCCATATGAGTATAAACGTTGCACGCCTCACCTCACCGCCGTATGACAAATTGCAAAATATTATACCGAGCCTTCTATAAAATTAGATGAAACAGATTCGACTTTCCTTACGTAACGAGCCGCGCCTTGTCATTTAATTAACAAACGTTATCTAAAAGCCTGGGTGTGCAATCTACGAACGTCTCTGTTTACGATTAAAAGGCAATCGAACCCGGGAGCCGATCGTAAAATCAGAGAGGGAACGAGCGACAGGTCGGGTGGCTGACAGGGTGACACGTACGCACACATCGCGCACGTTTCGTTATTTATTCACTTACTTGCCCGTATTCTAGCAGCCCGATGCGTTATTATCCCCTTGCTATTATTACATATTGCATTATTACGCGGCAATTGCAACAGGCTCGGCGATGTTACGTTTACTTTCGCTAGATTTCTCCTATTTTCCGTAATGCGACGAGATTACCAGTTGAAATTGAATCGGCTCCTTTTAGACACGTTGGTAACGATCCAAATATAGACTGGCGCTCCTCGCTCCAGACGCGTCGATTATGCTTGCAAAAAAAAAAAAAAAAAAAATATACACATATATATATCCAACCACCTCGGCGAATCCTAGTTTCCACGTCGGAGATCGATAAAACAATTTTAGCTCGCGGTGATTGCGTCACTATGCGCCGCGAAAGAACGCGAAGTCACGCGTTACGGGCAGTCTATTCCTCGAAATCTTTCTTTCGACGTAGTTCTTCTTCTTTCCGTCGAAAGTCGTAATTTCTTCTTCGACCGTCGACAATCTCGCAACGCAAAGAGCAAGAGCGTCGCGATTAAATGTAAACGCGACTAATAGGACTGGGGCGAAAGCCCGGTAAAAATCCGGGCCTTGAAAAGGAAAATTCCTAATTAACGAGCCGGATAGAGGTACGGGCTGGCTGTTAATTATCGGGCTGCACGGTCGATCCGCGTTTATGAACGCGGGGCATAAACGCCGTCCGATCGACAGAGAGCGCGGGCACAGAGGCGTGCACGCACGTTGACTTCGCTCCGGCCTTCCTCTCCTTTTCCCACGCCACACGTCTTTAGCTCGCGCTAATGGCTATCGGGTGAGAGCTTTTGAAAGCTCTCGGCCGCTGCCTCCTGGTAAAAGTCGATCGGCCGTAATCCGTTTTCTCGCACGGCCGAATAATATCACGCGGCGATCGATCCGCGCTCGCCCCTCCTCTGGCCCATAAATTACAAGTTTCGGCGCATAAAAAAACAGCACTATGAAAGTGATTTGCGGCAAGACTCGGAGAAATCCGTCCCCGTCGTCTCCGTGCCCTTCCTGCCGCCGGGAACCGCGGGCGGTGGGGCGGCTTTGAAATAATGTATGAAATCATCGACGAATGCGAGAGCGCGCCGCGCCAGCGCCCGTTCTCCATATGCAGCTGCTAGCAATAAGGAGGTGAAACGGTTTGCGTAACAGACGGGCATTAGCGGAATATTTATAACATTAATCGGTTGAGCCGGGCTGATTACGCGGACACCGATCCCCGTTAATCCGATTTCGTCCCCAATCTTCGTGCCTCCGTATGTTTTATTATCTCGATCGCGACGCAAAAACATATATATATATATATACGTATATATGTCGTCCTCTGTGAAATTTAGGTTGCTTTCCTCGATGTGGTTTATCCTCGACATTCCGCCGATAAATCTCCATCGGCTTTCGAACCTTGAGAGAAAAGGACCAGCCGAGTTGACGAACTCGATGCATGTACGTACGTGCAAATACTCGTTGCCGCATACTCGATCTTGTTGTCAATGGTAATACAGACAAAGTATACAAAAATTCGATAGTAATTCTCCGTTACACGGAATTTAAGAACTCCGTGTCTGACTCGAACGTAGCCGAATAACAAACGTCGTTATAATACGTATCATCTCGATGCCAGCGAAGCTTTCAACAACTGGGAAAGAAAGGAAGGAAGATCGTAAAAAGCAATCACTTGCCGACCGATTTATGTACGTTGAAACGCGATTGACCGTGCACACGCAGCTTCCAATAGGAAAGTCGATGACGCTCGAAACACGCCGGGATTTATACCGGATGCCGGCAATATCCTGAACAGAAATATGGAATGCGGGAGACTACCGTGCGCCAACGATCGGCCCGTTCAATGAGGGAAGACAATGGAGGGCTTGATTTATGAGGGCATTACCGACAACCCACGTACGTGCTTAGATCTACATATTATACCAATATTCTCGATGTTTACTGGCCGGGCACTACCGCTATTCTCGTACACGACGCGATTCAGAGGTTAGCCGCATCCTCCTATCCGGACAGTCAACCGGTACACGCTGTCCCGCACGAATATTCAGAGGATTCTCTCGGGTAATCCGTTGCCGACGTCTCTCTCGTGACCGTTCGAGAGGGCTCTGACGATCCTGAGAATTCTTTCTGAACTTGTTGCTCCTCTGTATGCTCTTCTGAGAATCCTTCGTCTTTTTTTTTTTTTTTTTTCTTTTTCTTGGTATGTACTCTAGAAACGCGATTCAAGAAAAGGCATTGACATTTTTTCGGAGCCTGTTGCTGGACTACGAATTTTTATGTGTTTACGAGAAATTTCAAAAATACAGTACACAATATAGCAATATTCGTAAGTAATAAAATTGAATGAAACAAGACGTATAAATAGAAGGACATCATCATGTCTATGCTGTCAGGGTCGCTTCTGTCGTCGTCTAGACTCTAGAATCTCGTTCGCGTTAATTATTAAATTTTCAAGTTCAAGGTCATATCATATCAAACATATCTGAATATTTTTTTATGAACTACGTCGATGGGATAAAAAAAAATACACAAAGTGAAAAGACATTTTTAAACAGTTTTTCCATCCAATTCGTCCCTTCAACCAATTCAAATTACGTCGGCGAACGATTTTCGTCTCTATCATCAATAGAAAAGATATTCAGGTGGCCCGATTTTTGGCGAACCACATCTTGCACGTGTTACAAAAGAAAGTATTTTTCTGCGTGAAACTTTCGACGCCAAGTGAGTGTCGCTTCCCTCAGTCACACCCTGACGCATTCCGCGCTGCATTTGGTACGTACCACGAGTGGAAGAGCCGCGGCGACATTTTTCTTTTCGTTCATCCCGCCCACGAGGACAGGACGATAAATCATGAACGGTACGAAAAGGGGGGAAAAAAGGCGAACGACGCGCACGGAGGGGAAGCCATAAATATTATGTCAGTGCATCGGCACGTTGTATCAAACGTTGAGTCATTGGCGAAACGGGACGGGTCGTAAAACGAGAGGAAAAAGAACGGAAGTGAAGCAGGTCCTTGGACGTAAATCACGGGAACGCGGTTAACGCAATAAGGAGGATATAATGATGACATATATCATCGTACTAGTAGTAGGATCGCGATACGATCACGCTAAAGAAATGACCGGAGCTGCCCTCCTTCCAACCGTTTCGTACGATTATAATCGAACTCGACTCGTCCGAATATGTCGTTAAAAATAACTCGAGTCTGTCCCGGTGCAACGTGACTTTTTTCTCGAATCACTCCGAAATCGACTTTTAGGCCCGAGGTTCGGCACGTTCTCGGTGAAAATCGGTTATTCGATTCGAATAGGAAAATCTCAGGAGTTTCAAATCGGAGTTTGATTCGATCAAACTGGATGAACGTTGATAAATTTAATTTTATATAATACACTGGGAAATTTTAGGGATAATGCAAAAATAATCAAAGTTCACTTAAGATTGAAAAAAAAAAAAAAAAAAACGGAGAAATAGAGAAAAGAAAAACAAGCAGTAAAAATATAAATATCTGTCAATGAAACAAGTAGGATGGACGGACGGACTTCGTATCGCGAAGATTTACACGTGCGAATCAGTGCGCCAATTATCCGCGAAGCATCTAAACTCGATTGCGTATATCAAGGCTCGTTCGCTGTACATACGCTCATTTCGAGCACGAGCATCGTAACAGAGGAATAATTAGCGATGCTCGAGCAGAGAGCCACACGCGTGCCAAGGCGACTTAATTACAAATTTCGAAACGCCGGGTTCGCAAGGAAGGCACGAAGATGGAAAAAGGTTAATTAATTTTTCGGGGAAAAGCGGCTGGTTGCTCACCGGGGCTGTTTTTTACGTCGTTAATTACGTCGTATCCTTCCTTCTCTCCCTGCTTTATCTCGCTTTGTTCGTCCAGTAGAAAATTAGCATAAACTCGACACTTGGTGAGACGAGTTTACGAGTGCGTGTAACAATGGCGTTTCAACGTTTAGAGGTCCGTTTAGAGTCCCACATTTCATTTTATACCCCTTTCACTCTTCACGCTCTTTCAGAGACACCTGCAAAGCTTTCAGAGATTCGCTGGAGTACAGATTTCCGGTGGTTTCCGTTTTCCCATTTCAGTAGAACGATCGGTGGATTTTTCACGGCACGGAGCCCGGGTGAAAGTTTCAAGGCGGGCTCGGTATTTGCAGCGGGCACGAAAGCGAGGGAGAGGAACGACGAGGCCCGTCAGGTCGAGCGAACCTCTCCAACCGTGCACTCGGCAAATCTTTGCGCCTGCACGTAGCGCAAATCATGCGGCAGAAGTGTGGCACGTGTTGTCAGCGCGGCAACACAACGTCGTACTTACGTATGTACGCGTGTAATGGAAGCTAGCCGGCTCGCGCGATTGCATAACGAGGGGATTTCAGTTTAAATATGGAAGCTGTCAATCTTTCCCCCCCTAGGCTGCACGCTGTAATTAATAATAATTGCCTGCTCTCTTTGCCGCTCCAGTTATTACCGTTTTGATGGCTGATTAGCGCCGCGTGCTCCGTAAACGAAGCAGCCGAATTAAAAAAATCTCTCTCTCTCTCTCTCTTCGATATGATGCTAATTAAATTCGAGACGTTGCGATTGTGTCTTTGATATCTTCGTAGAAATCGTTCGTTTCCACAGGACGATGTAATTTTTCGATCGTTTCTCGCCTTCGGCTTTTTGCAGACTGAGCAACGATTAAACAGGATACATCGTAAAAGCGAACATCGATTAAATGCAGATCTCGACCAGAGCGAGAGAGCGATCGCGGCGGATCATGCAAGTAGAACACGGCACGTGTTGTCAGACTCGGTGTGTACGTGACCGTAGATGTATTAAGCTGCACGAGTTTCCTTCGATTACACCAGCGGAACGTGCTCGAAATAAATGTTAAAATCACGATCGGGCTCGTGTTAAATGCGAGCGGATCGTAACTCGATCCATCGATATCGCCCTCTCCTCCCCCTCCCCCTCCCCTCCTTCCTCGAGAGATTGCTCATCCTCCGCCAGAGTCAGACATCGTTTGCTTCCTCCGCGAAAAACGTTGATCTCCGACGGACCGTGAAGGAAGTAGTAATTTTTACATTCCAGAGGAAATGGTTTTCCAATGGGAAAAATTTCTAATTGGCCATAACTGCCGACAATATTCTTATCGACGTAATTTGAATAAAAAAAGACACATAATCGCTTCTTCCTTCGTCAAGTTCTCCATTACATTAATAGTACATCTTAATTCTCAGTTATATTACAATCGACGAGGTAAACTGCTGGAAAAGTAGTACGACCGACGTCTCATTGTCAGTAGTACGACCACATATCATCGTGGACCACCCATGACGAAAATAAAAATACTGCTGAAAATTTCACCCATGTGTGTGTGTACCTATTTACAAAAAGCACAGAAACCATAACTATCTCGAAACTGTTCGAACAAGCCTGAAGTTGATTATTTAAAAAGCACCGACATCTTTTTTTCCACCGAAGTAACGACATTATTTCCACCGAGAACGAGAAAGAACGAAGCGACTCGACGAAAATTCACGAATGGCAAACAAGATTTTACGATTGCAAATGATCCACGATACGAGAGCGAAAATAACGACAATCGCAATAATCGATTCGACCGAACAGACGAGACCGGTATCATCGGTTAGGTGCGGTGAAAAACAAATGAGTATAACGTTGTCGTTACGATCCTGGGTACACGGTTCGCGCGATCCCGTTTACCACATCATTTGCATACGTTTTGACGCTTCACGGGCCTCTTTGACAGTTAAATGTTGCAAACCAGTTCTTCTCTACTCCGCTACGATTCCTTTTAACGGCGTCTTAACTTTTCGTCTGGCAAAAATAAAAAACGCGGCAGTAAAAATCGCCGACGACCATTCCACACGGACAGCGAACCACTCGGGATATTTAGCGAGATTCGCGAATAAAAGCCGTAACTTATCATTAATATCGACTATTAACCCTCGAGTCGAATTTTACGAGTTCGTAGCGTGACTTTTTCTCCGTTTCGTTCGTTTCATTTGCTCTTTTCTTTCTCCTCCGACACGAACGCTACAGCTAAAGCGTAAAATTTATCGAAGTACAGAGAAAATGGGAAGAAGTTTAGAGTACAATAAAGCTTTCGAAAAATCATTCAAACATCTAAAAGCGTACCGTTTCGTAATTTTATAAAATTTCCATGGGAAATTACGGATCGTTCCAGTCCTACAGCTAATATGTAGAATGGAACGAGAAGGTGTTGGCGAATTTTTGCGACCGACACGGCAAGAACGAAACTTTTCACGCTGGTACCGCGGGTTTCCTATGAAACAATGCACACCCACCGTGGCGCGCGTTGGTGTAACAATGTCTTGGCGCCACAAAGGTACAGTGATATATCTGTGAGCCGAGGTCGGTTACTTAAACTTCATTGAAACCGCGAACAACAATGACTTTCTCCCGCGAGTCGAAAGGAGGAAGTCGAAGCCGATGCCGGCTTACAACTATTCGCCGTTCTCGTGACGCTTCTGTTCCATCGGCCAGGCTCAGGTGAAACAAAAAGGAAAATCAATTATTTATTTCGCGCACGCTAAACAGCCTAACATTGTGGATAGTGAAAGGACGAGACCGAACGTTTACTTTCCGTAAGGGATGGCTTTCGATCGATCAAACTACCAATTCACGCATTTTTCAGCAACAATGATTTCTCATCGGTGAAACACTAATTTCGTCGTAATTTGTATAAAAACGGAATCTTTGGTAATGTAGAGATTAGATATAAGGAATATATATTTGATAACGTGATTAAACAAATCACAGCCTTTTTACGACCCTTCAAAGATATTTTCCAGGTCTGATCCTCGTTGGTCCGTACTTACAATTAAACAACAGCTAAACGTTATTGATTAAACCTACGATGCTACAATAATTTCCGAGATATTTGACAAAATACATCCCTGCAAATATGTCTTGACTTTGAGAGTGGTTTTCATCCCTTCAACATCGACGATTACCGATAAGAAAAGAAATCCGTGTCAAATATTTTTTTTTTTAAAGCTACGTTTATGAAAAATTTCATCAATAGTCCTCCTCTCGTCTGCGCTATTTGTTAAGAATATTACACCATCATTATAATCCACCATTTTATACCAAATCTCCTTCGCTCGTTTGTCCAATGCTAAATTCCTTATATTTTATTTTACACTTCCAGCAATGACAGGGGACAAACACTTTAACCCAAAGCCAATTGTGATCCTCTAGGATATCGTGTGTTCGTTTTATACACGGTATAGTACAACCGATCAAGCATCGATCGAGTTGTCACACGCTCGGGTGGCTCACCCTTCGAATCGAATCGGAGGCAGTGGCACGAGCCTGCTCACGTTACGACGCGCGTCGATAATTTATTATCGCTCAAGAAATGGAAGCCGCCGCGATCTATTAGCGCGTTCGACAATAACAGCAACAGCCGTAAATAATTTAAGTGTTTAAGTAACGTGAACGCGGCTTGCCAGCCGCCTACGCGACCATCTCGATCGCGGTATCGATCGCGACAGCGTGGCGCAAAACCTGTCGAAGTTCCGGTGCAAAGGACGAGCACACCGGACCAACAGTACCAAGTAGAACACAGGGTTGGTTGCGTGAACGATCAGGGAAAATAAATTCGATAAATATACTTTAGTCGTTTCTTACTTCTAAATTATTCACGCAGGGAAACTTCGTCTACTAATGTGAAACTTGTCGAGGAACAACTAGTTTCTGTAATTGGAGTTTGTGCAAGAGGAATTCGCTCCAACTGCCCGCCATTAATTCTTCATTCGGATAAGTCGACTTGAGAGGAACAGGGGTTCGAACGAAAGGCGTTCGTACGAACAAAGTTTCGCTAGACACTCGTTAATCGACTTGAGCCAAGAGATTCATAAATAATTATAAATCATTTTCATGGATGCGCAGTATTGAATTTACAGTACTTGTAACGGAATACTTGACAAGTAGTACTCGAAAACTACGCCTACGGTGTATGATAATTTTCGAATGCGTCTAAGGTGGTGAAGAGGATGCTGTATTCTCCTTTAAACTCTGTGATCCAACCAAAAATACCAATTCACCAACAGTAAACTGTGACCTTCGAATTGAATCACCAATTCAGGACGAAGGCTTAGAAGAGTTTAGAAAACACTTAGCAGATTACTCATTTATGTACATTCTATGGATACAAAGTTACTAGCTGGCAAGAGAAAGATCTCACGAAAAAAAAAAGAGAAGCGACGAGAAATTTCCTCAGCGAAATTTCCCGACTAAAACTGTTAATTAAAATTGTTAACCGGGAGCAAGGTAACTGTTTTCACGAACGATTGCACGACACAGGCAAATGAAACTCTCCGCGATAATAAATCGTTCGTTTTCTTTTCACTCTGGTCGAGATCAACGTTCCTGCGCGCTCGGAAACTCGCTGGAATATTTAACATCGACGGTTGGGGGGGTGGGGACACGATCGGGAGTTTCTTCGCTTCGTGGCGAAGGGGGACGCACGATTTCGAATGTAAAACCGGTGACGCCGCGGTGACCGTTTCGCAACTGTCCGAGGATCGCGCGTTCGAGAGAAGAGGTACGAGAAGACGAATGCCAGAGAAGCAGAAGAAGACGAGGCGAGATGGAGAGTCGCGGAGCGGCTTTAAGAACGGCGCCGTCCAGCCGCAAACGGCGCGACGAACGTTTTGTCGCCGGTGATTGGCGTTTGAAAGAACAACCGCGTACAATGCAATTACCTTGGCCTTAACCGTCTCGACCGACCGATAGCATTCGATTCCACCAGGTTGGATAAATATGCGTGTATATCGCTCGCCGAGTCGCCTTCGTCACACGATCGTCGCACGTATCGTTCGAACACGGTACGCGTTTGTTTACATTAACTTGGACCATTCGCGCGATCTCGTTACGTTCTACAATCTCTCCTGCTCGAAAGAGGGCGAATAATTTCAAAATTCAGAAATTACCCGTCGTACGACCGTCAGTCCACGTTCTACGTGATTTGTTCGCGACTGACTCTCAACTTTCACGAGACATCTCCTAATTCTCACTTGGAATTTGTTGCATCTCCGGCGTACGCGTGTTTGTTCCGTAAGCAAATCGCCGATGCAAAACAAAGACTCAAAAATAATTCCCCGTGTATCGACGTGTTCTCTCCCGCCTGCTGGACAGCAACGGAGCGAATCTCCCGGTTTTTGTCCTATTCTTCAACGAACCCTTAACGAACCGTGAGATCGTATCTCGTTAAAGGGTCGTAGGTCATCCCCACCCTTTCCCTTGCTGTGTCGTTTGCGCCTACCGGCTATTTTACACGACCTCGGATAAAAACACCTTCAAAGACCACAGTTCGCAACGTAGAGAAAGAGAGAGAGAAAGAGAGAGAGAGAGAGAGACTCGAATTAATTAATCGTTGGAAATTCTTTGTCTCTGACTTTGTTCAGCAGCAAGGAAACTCGAAGAATAAATCGGCGGATCAGTTTCCGCGGGAGCACGTAATTTCTCTCGTTTTGGACAATGCCGTGGATAAAAATACGTCTGACGGGCTTTTAAGGCGCAATCTTTATGCCCAAGGCGGATGCGAGAGCGTGGGCGTTATTGCCTTTAATGCCGAATCTGCGATCGTAAACGAGCACGGCCGAGTCACGAATCCATGTCGTATATTGCCGCAAAGTGGCGGGTCTGCACCTCGTGATCGTCGGATACATTCAATTTTTCGTAACGCCACACCGGCGATTATCGCGAGTCTAATTAGCCGGTGATCATCAGTCGTCGTTCAACAGTTACCGACCTCGGTCCTGACCCTGGCCCGCTCCGGAAATTATAAAAATCAGCCGAAAACCGAGACTCGCTGTAACAAAGACGTCCGTGCAGAGCCTGTGGAATTAAAATCGTTCGATCCTGATTGATAAGACCAGCGCCAGGGTCAGGGTGCGCTGTCAGGTTAAACGTTGTTCGACGAATAATTGTTTTAAAGCCAACGATGATTACTTCAGCCCCGGTTACTTAATCGCTGGTCACTGGTTGTTACATTGTACGTACAAGGATAATTTTTCGCTTCGATCATCGTCCACGATCTGCGCTTTGCACGAGAGTATATATTATTATTTGGACTGAAACATCGTTTGCATGCACGAGACTATATTCAGGTGTAATTTGAATCTCGTATAAATTCACGTACGTTATCGTACGTCTTTGCGTTCGGGCTTTTATTTTTATAAACGATCGCTCTCGTCTTCACCTTTGACGAAGTTTCATCTTCGAAATATTTGTCTTTACTCTTCACGCCATTCTTGTGTTACGCCGGATACTGCCTGACGGTGTAGAACGCCATGATAGTCGCGAGAATCAATTCCCGAGAAAAGTACCGGAAGTGACCCATTCTTCCATGAATCCCAGCGACCGGCGCTTTACCTGGAATAACACCTGGCCGACGGTGTGTACGCCAAGTGCCTCGTACTCCGCTCGATTATACTTCAATAAAGTACATAAGCATGTACGTGGCAATTACGATTCTTACTGATTTCCGAGCCTGACTCGCGGACAGACTAATCGATACAGATTCTCAATTATCTATCTGGTCTGTCAAGCGGCAAACCGTGGCAATCGATGCTTAAATATAACGGTGTACAAGATTTCGAGAACTAAAGCACCACTCTTAACCCCTTGGCAACTGGTTCGCGGACCGTAACGAGTGACCGAGCCGTATGCAATAAATTCGTCGCTTTCTTCTTCTTTTGAACTCGTCGGTACGGATATCACTGGATAGAAATTATTA
This sequence comes from Frieseomelitta varia, assembly GCF_011392965.1. Lineage (NCBI taxonomy): Eukaryota > Metazoa > Arthropoda > Insecta > Hymenoptera > Apidae > Frieseomelitta > Frieseomelitta varia. Next base: position 1,293,527 of record NW_025110215.1, on the reverse strand, counting down.
TCAACTTGTCATTTGTTTCGCCTGGGTGACATTTCAATATACCTAAAACTGAGAAAATGTTGCAATTTCGGGCAAAAAATTCGCAAGAGGTTAACTTCCTCTAACACAAGACTATTCCAACGCAATCAATCCTTGAAGGTTTAAGCTATTCTTTCGTTCGTAGTTGTCCCTGTCTCGCGATTAATTCCATCGATTGCTAGCCAATACATACTACCCAGCCCATTGGCAATTTTACGATCCTCCTTGAGAAGCGACTGCAAGATGGAACAATAAGACTGCAGTCTCTATTGTGAACTAGCTCGTCGAACCGGACAACACCGAGGAGAGACGACAGCGAGAGAGAAATGCAGAAAGCCGTGGAAAGAGCGGAGGGTGGGGAGGCACGGTTGCTTAAGATTTATGGGTCGGCTGGTAACGAAGGGGACTCATCAGCATCGGTAATGGCGGTATTAAAGCCCCCTCGGCCCTTTTGTGTTCGCTGGGAGCCACGGGATCGGACTTCTGGCTGGACGCGCCGGACGATTCCGAAGTCGAGGCGAGCCAGTCGCGGGGACGGTCGATCAATTTAATTACACGTTCGAACGAGCCGGATACCAGAGCCGAGCCGTTTTATAAGAATGCCGTTCGCCCCGCGCGCACCGAGAGTACTATCACCCGAGTGACTTGTCTACCCTGATAGCACTAAATCTCCTTCAAGCCGGCCGGGCTTGAAAACCGCGCGTAAAAAGCCAAACGATCGGGTCTAAATCGCGCTCTTCGGCGCGAAACCGGCATCCTTCGGCGAAAGGAGACGAAGCAACCGTCTGATTTCAAACCGTCTTGATCGTCTTCGATCGTTCTTCTTTTGACGCAACCAAACTTTGCTCGTGTCGCGCGCAAAATTATTTGTCTTTTCTGCTCTGTATAAGAAGCGTAATACCAATTACTGATAAAGTCAGTTTCAGCCGAGCTATGAAAAGATATAATTGCACCCTGCCAAAACTTACAGTATTTTAATATTCAGTGTCACGAATTTAATACTATAACTTTTATAATAAATTGCGCTATAGTGGAACAATTGTTGCATTTTTTTTTTCTAGAGTAAAGTCAGAAATACGTTTCCTGAGAAAAAGTGATTACTAGTGATTCAGTGACAGCTAGTTTCCTGATCGCACTCGCAAAGTCGTATCGACTGACAAGTATGAAGCGATTCAATCTGATTCTAAATTTTCACACGATCAATAGTCGTCAAATTCTTTTTCATTAATTACAAAAGAGTTAGTTACAGCAAAACACTCGCAACATCAAACCTGTGAGAAGAATTCACTTTCGATCCGGAGTTTCACTTTAACACTTTGATGGCCGTATATTTTTCTCTTCGTCTTTAGGTGTGTGTCGCGCAGATTTTACTGCTCGTCGCTGGCGATATTTACGCAACCATTCGATAACAAATAATTAGTAATAAAAAAACACTATATTTACTGATAAAAGTTAGCTTGTCAAATTAGAAATTTTTACACATTTTTCGCATTCCTCACGTATAGACAAATTGGGGAATTTACCACCAGATCTCCCATAAATCTTAATTAATTTCTGGTCTTTTTTCCAACAATTACAATTGCAAGTAGTATCTTACAAACAACGAAACAGCTTTCAAAAGTATGTGTTAGAACATGAACATCAAATTCAGGACCTGAAATCATTTTTGTACGTCTTGCAAAAATAGTGATACAAAGTCACATTTTCGCAGAATGCAGATCGCGTACGTGACAGCGGCCGATAATGTATTAACTTGCAACATGGAAGAACATCGACAATTTCATCAAGCACGTAACACATTCCAAATCAAACGTCTAGTGATGAAAAAAAGGGCGCGATAATAGCTCTGAACTAACGTGCGTAACTATCAAGCGAGCAGATGAGAAAATCAGCAAAGAACAATTTCACACAGCTATGACTGTCGTAAAAGAGTTGAAAATCGTAATTCGCGATAAAAAAAAAAAGAAAAACCGCAAAATAGTCGTTCAGCCATTTAGAACCGAAGCCGCGACATGGTTTTCCCAAATGTAACGTAGCAAAAGTTTGGTTCTCGCGTTTTACGACGAGCTTTCAAACAGCTCGATAGTAAAGTGTTTTAATTACTCTCGCCGAGATGCGAGATTTTCCAACGAACCCTTGTGGAAATTGCCAGGGCGCATTAACTTCGTAAAAGAAGACTCGGCAATGCTGCCGAAACGATGTTGTTTTACGACTGGCTGAAAGGCGAACGATAATACGACCGATGAAATCGGTGCTAAGTCTTCTTTGTGTAATTTTACGACCGTTGCACAATGATACGCGGGGAAAATCCGCGGCATGAATTAGGCCTGTAATCGCCTCGTCAGTCGCATTCTCACCGGTCTCTGCTCGTTCGCCAAGCAGCATTGAGCTTCGCGTTCGTGAAAAAAGGAAAAAAAAAAAAATTCAAAAAGATCAGATGCGTGCAACTTTGCCGGCTTTACACGCGTAATCGCCGTGTCGGACTAATTATGTAAGCGTTTGCGAATGATGGTGCGAGTGATTGGAAAGTGAGAATTTCAGGCGTGCGTATATTACACATAAGCGTCTACAGATAGACAGACCAACTGTCTACAGAAGTAGGACTGAAATGTGCGACTAAAAGTTAGAGAACAAGCGGGGGACTCGATTCGAAGAAAATAGGTTGAAAGGAACGAGATGTTTAAAATCTGTCCGAAGCGAATTCGCCTAATATGTACCTGTGACGAACTAATAAATCAAAATACTCGCGAGACCTTCGATCCAACTTACGAGCGTCGCGAACATTGTATTGAAATAATGCTCGACGCGATCAGAAGGTTTTCACCTGCAGATTACTGATTCGACACCGTATCTACAATTATAAAGGTATTAAAGAAGGATTAGCGTTTCCCACGTGTGATCGTGAGCGAATGCACTTCGCCGAGAAGCACGGGGAATTGGAAGTGGACACACGCTAACGAACCCGCGTCACGATCTTGATCCATAGACGCGGTATAAACGAGCTTATTACAGCAGTCAATTGCGGTATTGTTCGCGCGCTTTTAACGACCCGCATTTGCATAACGCGTACGCTTTGCATCCGCAAAGTCCTCTTACGCAAGGCTCGCGACTTCTTTTCCCCTCGGCCCGGCTTGACTTTTTGCACGATCAAGACCGATCGTGAAAAATAATAGGAGGAAAGTCAGCAGCTGTTGGCAATCGAGCGTCGATGATCGATCCGGCCACGCCTTTGAAAAATGATCGGCGCGTCGCGCGTGATAACGTACGTAAAGCGCGGTAAAGCGGACACCGGGAATCATCGGAATCCAAAAACGATCGTCCTCGTCTGCGTGATTAAGCACACATTCGTGCTTACGCCGTTTCATTCGCTTTTAAACACGCTGCGTTCCGTTTAATGCGCCAACACTCGGGAATCACGAGGCACAATAACGCGCGGCGAGGAATGTAATTGCATCGTGATTTAATGAACGCCGCTGCCCGAGGTGGGGCGGCCGTAAACTACCTTTTAAGCGCGCGTTGAGGGATTATCGCAAAAGTGAGTCCGAGCTAGCTACGCCGGCGCTGCGCGACGATATAAATTTCACCGTATCCCTTGGAATGCAGTGGCTTTTAAAATAACTCGTCTTGGAAGTGAAAAAAAAGAAAAAAAAAAAATTGAAAAAAAAAAGGCATTTAATTGTTCTCGACGGTACGCGCGGGATATTTTCGGTGTACGCGCGATGCTCGCCGCGAGACGAGATTTTCCACGGGCTCCACTCGATTTCTCCTCTTTCCCGCGCTAACCGGTTTCAATAGACGTCGCGCAAATCTCGATAATCATGATCGTCGCGACGCGACGCGATCACTTATCAACAGCGCTAAACGCGCGGTAATCGGCCGTTTGCTGTAACTTATCATCGAAAGTAACCGTTCTCACCGCGGCCTCCTCGGTAGATCGAGGAAAAGTTCATTCGTTTCATCGAACGATCGACGAGACTTTCTGCTCTGTAAAGGTTCGACATATGTGTATAACTCTGTTTATAAGAATATAGAATAAGTAACGAGTTTAATATTTAAAAGCAATTATATATATAATTGTTGTATATTTATAATTATTGTATAACTGCTGTATATATACATCTTCATCAACACAACAAAACAAAATCAATAATTTGAGATTTTATTTCAGAAACACACAGGGAAAATCGATATAATTTTTGCCAAAATTATTACTTTTATTTATATAATTATTTTATCCAATTATTTCAGTTTATATAATTTAATCTGATCATTTTATTTAATATTTAATAATTATTTCAATTAACATCGTTTGAACTACAACGATCCATGTAAAGTATTCGGACACGTATTACCTACCGACAATTCCGATCTTGCTCCGTTTGTCATCTCATTTATGAACAACCTTGTACATACTCCAAATTCGCGCAACAATGTTGCCGAAATTTCAACGTTGCGGAAGATGGCCACGGCGTCTCTCCGTAATTTCGGCGGACCGGTGAATCGGTAATAATCCGGCTCGGATAAGAGCCACGTTGGCCGATCGTTCCCGAGGCGGGCTTTGATGAACCGATACCGTCCTATTTCACGTTCGAGCGAGACCGCGTAATAAATATTCAAGAGGCTTCCGCCGTGGATTGTCGCGGAATACCCGACCACTCGGACGCGAGGTTGTAACGCAGCCGAGTTTCATAAACAACGGCTCGCTGTACCGGCAGGTTGGTTAGTTATGATCCTCGAGGAGGCCTGGTGGCTGCGCCACGACGCGACGGGCCGGCAACGAAAGACGGATGGCATACGGCACCGTTGAGAGAAGAAGCAAGAACAGGAGGAAGAGAAGGAGAAGAGGACGAAGAGAACTCTCGGAGTCGCGAAGGCGTAGCCGCGTTGCGCGCGACCTTTAAAATTTTCTTGCGGTCTATACGAACGTGTGGCGTGTTTACACGCTTACAAGCCAACACCTGCGAGCTCCACGATCACGTTACCGGTTCCGCGCGCTTACCGGTTTAAGATTTCTGCCCGATCTACCTGCGCGATTCTCCAATTTTCCCCGCACGGGCCGAGAGATATCGCGAATAACTATAAACAAGACGACGTGTGTGTCATCGAAATAAAAGAAATTGTGTATTGTTCGTAAACGATAAAGCGATTCAGTAGCCTCATTACGTTGTTTCAAATTGATATCGGGATATTACAGACAGAAGTTAGTTCTCGAGTCTTTTGGCCTACGTTAAAGTTTCAAAATTTAACGTAATTTCGCACTGTGCACGATCAGCACAATCAAAATTACTATCATTATCTGAGACTCAACAAGTTGCCAGTTAATGATTGACGAATCAAGCAAGTTTCCAATGGTACGACGCAGAAATAAAAAACGAGCAAACGGCCAATTTTCACGATATATATATACCATTACAATTAATCCGGAAAGTTCTTGGAAGCAACAGCTTATAAATATTAGCCTCACGTTGGCCTGCCATTACGCGTGCGATAAGCGTAATCTGTTTAACTTTGGACTGCACGCCAGGCGCGGGTCAAAGTAGAAACAAGGCGGCGTGAAACGCTTGAACGAACAAATACCAGGTTAAAAATTTAAAAAAATCAGCACCAACGGTGACGTTATACAGGGTGGGCCAAAACTATAATATATTTCTTCCCACCTATTTTTTTAAATGAAACATCGAAATATAAAAAAAGACTGAGTTTATTAAATGTATAATAAAGAAAAAATTACGGGTTTATTTCAGTAGAAAGTGATTTTTGACTCACTCTCGTATTCTGTCGACGCAACGCGCGGAGGGAAAAAGATTGCCGAGCACTCGGTATGAACGGCGTTTAATCAGGAGCGTACGAGCTCACGACACTTTGGAACATGGCGTTCGCCGCGCGCGAACAAATGCGACTCGATGGACCGTGGTTGGACGGGCGAAAGCAACAGCGGCAACAACAACGACAACAGCAACAACGACAACGACGACGACGACGACGAGCAAAGCAAAATAGCAAAGCGAACACAGGCTGAGGCACATAGCAGCGCGTTAATTAAACGCGAGCGATTAGTTAGCGGCAGTTAATTATATAGATTAATATGCAAATGAATTCCCTCTCTCTTTTCCACCGGCCAACTAGGCGAAGGTAGACGCGAAGCGCAACCAGGCCCCGCGATCCTGATTGCATTTACGCTGCGTACTCTCTGCATCGGCTTCCATCGCCCGCTCGATTTCCCTACCACGTGATTCTTACCTGGAATCTAATGGAGAGTTGCGCTCTCCTCGAATAAGAGGTACCGGTAATTAATCTCGGCTCTATTCTCTCGACGAGGCTCAAGTCTCTCGAGTGACGAACGAATCCCCTGGGACCTGGTTTCACGAGATAGGGAAAATTTATATACAAATGATTTTCGAGACGGAGCATTTTCGTGATGTTGGTTTTCTTGAGAAATTTTCATATTTATAATAATTATTAGCCCGGTCCGAGCCTTTCTCTTTCAAGCCATCGCTGTGAAAACGTTTTGTCTTTTTCTCTCTCCCCTAGAAATATAACCGTCTTTACAACGTATTCCAACTTCCGCATACGTATATACGTATGTACGTATCTTTTTCTTTCAAAGAACGAATCCTCCTTTCAACTACATTCAAAAACATTACTCTCGCGTGCTGGATTCTTAACTAAGAAAAAAAATAAGACTAATGATGCAGAGATAGTGCGAGTTTTCAACCAACTGCTCAGTTCAGATTCCACGCTGTAAGAACGATTTTTTGCATTAGCAGAAACGCGTATCCAACAAGCAATTTTCCATTGATAGACGCGGTACGTGTGCTTTGGATTCGGGTGGAAAAGAAGATTGCGTGACCACCCAAGATTTACCACACGATAAACTTGCAATATTATCATATTACAAGCAGTGGCATATACTCGATTATCATATTACGAGTGAATAACTGTAAAAACCGATAGATTCGTGATGCATCGGGCTCCCTCGAGTAAATACTTAGCAGCATGTATAATGCGCGTGCATGTACAAGGAAGAGGCGGCTGGCACGTGAAATCTGGCTTTCCACGAATTTCTAGCGTTTGAGCACGATTCTCAGATGTAGCAGGCAGCTCTCGCAACAATTAACAGACCCGTTCCGCCACGTATTAAGGAGTTCTAATTGAGTTTCATTGGCCGTAATTAATGAGCTTGATCACGTTCGTAAACAGCACTCCGATTGTTGTTGATCGTCAGTTTGTCGTATTGATTTTCTGCACTCGATGATACATCACGGCGTCCAGTGACGTTACAGTGTTTGAAATTTATCGACAACGTAGAGAATTATCCCTTCGATACGCGCGCGTGAAAAATCTTTTTCGAGCTGCATTTTATCGCAGTGTACGCTAGCTAGGCCAACGATACGTCCACGCTCATGAATGTTTTCATCTACAATTTATTTACTGACCAACATCGGACAAAAAACTTTTGCGTTTCAATAAACAAATGGCTCGTTCGTTGCAAAAGAAATCCAACAATTACAGTGGATCAGAAAATTTAACCAATTTCAAAGCTCTTTCAAAAACCTAAGAATGTTCTTCAACTTTCAAGAGAGTACCGTACCCGTTGTTAGCGGAGCGCGAAATATAATATAAAACGACAGGCGATAAACGGTTAAACAGACCGAGCTGGCCGCGTATTCGTCAACGGTGAAAATTCCGCGGTATTATACAACCGGGTGGAGGATGGCGCGGCAGGTGAGGAGGCGAAAGAACGAGGCTAAGCCTTGACGACAGGTAGACACGTCGGTGTCCGATCTTATAAACTGAAAGCCCTGGGAAGATGGGCCTAGCGCCTTCGTATACCTCATGTAACTAACATTAGATGCATAATGCATGGATAGGTGGCCGAGCTAGGTGTCGCAGCGACAAGACTCTCTACGACTCTCGACGCCCCTCGTGTGTGTTGCATCGTGCAAGCAACAACACCGGCGTGTCTCGCCCCGAGAGCATCGCTCCTCGATACTGTTTTAAAATACAATTGCGCGCCAAGTGTCTAACTCTCTGCTATGTTTTCGGCGCACGATCTATGCAACAACGACTGTGCGTCGGGGAGGGTGCAAAAATTTCCGACCAACGTTCGGGAAATTTGGAGTGACGGCGTGTGGAAAAGTATAAGAGACGTACGGAACACGGAGAGCAGAGTGAGGAAGATGTTGGGACGATATGGAAATGCGAAACGACGCCGGAAGATTTGAATAAACTTCCCAATCAGATTCGAATGAATTAGACAAAGTGTAGCTGTGAGAGTGTACGGTGAAATTTTTTTTTTTTTTTTTTTCTAGACAGAGTTAGGTAGAACACGTGAACAGCGGCGGCCAACAGGTCTGGCGGACAACTAGTAGCAGGAGCAGCGACCGTTGCCGATAAGGTTTTTCACGGGACGCAAAACAGTGTGTACCTAGTGGCCGGGGTCGTCTCCACGTGAGATCTTGGTCGATACAGCGTTGTAAACCATTGTAATGGTAATATGCGGCGCGCGCGGTCCACCGATACACATCGACGCGACGTTTTGCACAGCCACGACCGTTTTGCCCCGCGAAAGAAAGAAAGAGAGAGAAAGAGAGAGAGAGAGTGTGTGTGTGTGTGTGTGTGTGTCCAGCGCAGCGAGATCGTCGCGTGTAGTATCGCAGTATCGCGGTAGCGACAGCTTTTTGACAAGCCTCCTTTCATCCTTCGTTCTCGTCGATCGATTCGCAGGCTGCAAAAAAAGGTGAGGCGACGGTGCATAAAACGAGCGACACGGGACTTTGACGGTTGGGTTAAAGTTCGACGTGGCTGGAAGCGATTTTCCGTGTCAGCGATAGCGACGCAACACCGAAAACACCTTCCGTCTTGCGCGGAAATACAAACGGGTCATAAATCACCGACCACCGCGACGCAATCGTATTTCAACCGAGAAACGGTTAGCGCATTGCTAACAAGCTCGGCAACGTTACCGGCAATTATCATGGTGCACGCGGCGATACAGCGACAACAGCGACGTGCGTGCAAGCCACAACCCGCTGCTGCTGGCGGAAGATGGTCCACCGATCCGCGGTTCGTGTTCTACCATGTCGACCGGGTGATTCTAAATCGATTTGTCAGAAACGTCGGACACGAAGCAACCTTGTCTCAGCGAGGCAAGCCAAAGGACGGGAGTCCGCACGGCGGTGGCAACAATCGGCGAACCAGCGGGCCCGGAAGAGCAGCGTAAACGCGCAGCAGAGCGGCGCGTTGTACGCGATGTACAACAGGCAACGACCGGACAAGCAGCGAGCGCCTCGCAACTTCGGGGGAACGCTTTCCACGGGGCTTACGGACAGCTAACAACCGCGCTGCCCCATTGTGGAACAGGCCCGGACCCGGCTTCGACTTTTTACAAAGTGGACGCGTAACAAATGCCCGGCGCGCATACATTAGCCCGCATTAATACTCGCTTGAATTTATTAATGCCCATATTATATTCATGCGTTGCTACGAGTTACGGCGCGATGCATTGCGCCGGGGCATGCGCCAACCCCGATGATATATTCAGCGTCGCGCTCACTCCATTGTTCGAAACTCCACGCCACGAGAGCTTCCTTCTCTCGAGCCGTGATAACCGCCGCTAACCCCCCTAACTTCGTTCTTTTTCGCGTGAAACTCCCTTTCAACTCGTCCGGCACGTAGTCGAGCTACGTACACACGTCGTAGCCGTGGCACCGCGATCGCAATAAGTCTGCCGTTGACTACCGTTTGGCTTTCAGCACGGGACCGCGCCGTCGTGAAATTACAGTATCCGCCAGACGAGACTGTGGGAGATAGGTGTCGAGAGACGAGACCGCTGAGATAAAACCTGAGAGTCTCGGACGAAGTTTGTACGCGTTTTCAACGGAACGATCCAAAGATACGGGCAGATCGATGGAAACGTTAACTAAATTTTTTTTTTTAAATGAATTTAGCGTCGCATCGACTACGAGGTCTCTAGCGACGTGTCAAAATTGACTCTTTATAACTGGTCTAGTAGTTGGGTCTCCTTTAGGTAGTTGATAACGTTTTTTTGTTGTTTCTGGCACGTTAGAGTGGTGTTTTGGTTTAATCCATATTTACTTCTTATGCTTCGGTATTTTCTGCATTCATGTAGTAGGTGCTGGGTGGTGATTTGTAGGTTGCAGGTGTTACAGAAAGGAGGTTCTGTTTCGGTTAGGAGGTATTCGTGCGTGATTTTGGAGTGTCCGATTCGAAGCCTGGTCATAGCTATCCTTTCTTTTCTGCTTAGATTGTTGTTTGGGTTAACTAAATTTCTTCGGACTGTTTTCAGCTTTTTCGACAGATGTCCAGCCTGTCCTTTCAGGACTTTCTCGACGATTTCGGCCGAAAGAAGCGTCGGGAGCACGGTTCGACAGGCTCTTTAAGCGGCGAGCAAGAAAGCAAGAAAACGGATTTGACACGCTGCTTTCACGCGATTCTCTTGCCTTTCGCCGACAAAAGACACTCGTTTTTTTCAAGGCGGAACTGACGACCACCGTGTGCCAGAAAGTTGGTTATTCGATGGCCCTTGACAGTTGCTTTTTCCAGTCCTGACGAATTTCTTTCTGCTTTCCTGCCGTCTGTATTCCGCGTTATGACAGGCATTATGTAACGAGAAATTTCAGCTTCCCTTCTTCCGTTACCGTTACGAGCTGCGTAAACACAGATAATTTAAATTACACGGTAGGTCACATTGCATAGACCATGCGACAACCAATTTATCGAGTTAATTATTGCTCACTAGCATGATTAAACTCTTGCTTTACGACGCCCTATTTTACATACGTACATACATACGTTATAATAATCTTGTACTTGCTAATATTCGATCTGAGAGACTGAAATTCCACGTAAAGGATATAATTATAAACTTGATGTTAAAAGAAAAACGTTGCATTGAAAGTTGCGTCTTTACTTTCGTGTCTCATTTATAATTCTCAGGTAGCAGTGTCTGTTTTGTGTCTTTTCTTTAATGTGAATTTCACTACCGTACGTTTCTTTACGTTCAAGTTTGAAATAAAATTCCACAAAACTACTAAATTTGTCTCTCTTTCTCTCTCTCTCTCTCTCTCTTAAACACCACAATTTGCATCACAAACACGACTCAGTATCCGACGTGTGATCCAAAATTAAACTAGCGCTCGTTTTAGCGAAGCGACGGATCGCGAGGTATCAACGTCTCTCGGCAGTCTGAGGCGTGTAGTACGTTTCTCCTTTGCATTTCCTCGTACAAGCGGCGGCCTTGTTAGCCGTAGTCAATAGGTCCACCCAGGCACGGTGCACCGATGCACCGTGGGATCCGCGATATATAAGGCCGGGACCGCGAACTTGCACTTTAGCGTGCGGCGTCCTCCTCTCACGACGATAACAAACGCGGCACGTCGTCGTTACGCTCGTGGTGGGATGACCGTGCGCGCCACTGAGCGCGCCAACGAGTTCCACGGCGACGTACAACCGCCAACCTTCAGCAAATATAAATGCACTTACTTCACGATGAGGACAGACACCCGGAGGACTTTAGGTGGCAATTCAATAGGGCGTTCGCGCGTGCAATCGCCACACAAGCGGCAGAAACGAACGTGCACAGGGTGGGGAAAACGCGTGCATGGATCAATAAGGACGCTCGAACGTCCACGGAAGAGATGCACACAGAGAAGCGCGAGCAAACTGATGCATGGATCCGAGCAACGGGTTAGACATCGGCGACATGGCAGTTTCCTTGGCCACGTCGATACTCGTTAACCGTAACACCGTGTGCCTCTGTCTTCGCTACCTGTCTTACGCTCGCGTTTCCACGCCAACTATATACAATTTCTTGGCTTCAACCTCTTTGGCTACGGTGGAAATTTTTCGCGAAGCTGCGCACTTCTGCAAGACAAGTCCTGACGCTGTGCCTTGTACTACTTGACGTAATTACGTTGGAATAAAAACTTTGAATACATGAAAATTTAGAAATTGAATGAATGAATAAATTACAGTTGACGTTACAAGGAATTTGAAACAAGTGAGTCACTATTAGTTACGTATTCAAAAAGTTGAATACAAAAGCTATCACAATGGCTAGAATTTCCCACACACATGCGTCATTGAACAAAGCGATTATTTCTGTTACAAAACGATTTTAATTTTCATGAAAAAAAAAGAACTCACTGTAGAATCACCTCAAACGAAATGTTACAGTTTTAATTCTTCCATTTACAATTTTCTCGGTAAAGAGAACAATACTAAAGAATAATTGACAATATCTTTCAAATCTTTCAGTTCAGGGGATTCAGGTGAACGATTATTAATGTGACAGAACGAAAGTATTTTCTCCATTGAATCTGTACAAACGTAGGAAATAGCACATGTACGCGTGGTGCAACACGTGCCACGGGGTTTTTCGCGATATCGACGTGGTCAGGGCCACATCGAAGCCAACGTGAGGATACGCTGGCTATTATCCGAGAGCGCACGTGCTGGTGAATCTCATTGGACCCCGACATAGGACCTAGTTCTTCCCTAGTTTGTCGTCAGATATTTCAATCGGCAAATTTCAAATCTTTAAACTTGGATTCTGAAACGGACGTGAGATTCTGGAGTGGAATTCGCGTCAGATTCCAGAAAGGCTGACTAAATAACGACCGCGTCGATGGATTCATAAAGAGTATTGCCTGTCAATTGATTCCAATCGCGTGGCACGTTTCTGTTTCAAATTCAAACGCATAGCATTTCACGTAATAAACGCACAAGCACCACGTTCGACGGGACCAATCACAGTTCCTCGTTCACTCGTCAATCAAAATCAGGTTACGCGTCAACGTTCATTTGTCCAGGTTACATTTGAACTTCCAATCTTCATCGAGGAATTATCGAAGGATTATTTCATCCAGCGACGCGTGTTCTTCGACTCGTTTGAAATATCCCATTAAGCAAACTATGTTTCAACGAAACGAAAGGGGAAGAAGGTAGATCCTCCGGCGACAATGAGAGTGCTTTCCCCAGCAGCGTGATAACGCTGATTAAATAACAAAAACGGTGGAATAACGCGCGACAATGTCGTTAACTAACGCATCTTAACGAGTCGCCCTAAAGTGTGTTCAGTATACGTTTTATCGGAGCGGTACACGCACACGCCCCTCTTTTTAGTGGCGTACGTCACACCGTGGCTGCGTACCATTAATCGACGATAAAGCGAGGGTCGTCGTGGCAATAAAATGACCCAAGATACAACAGCGTGCATGTACGCGAAGCCGGCAACAAGCCGTGGAAAACGACAAAAAGCACCTATCATTATTAACGCGTTAGCATAAATCCCCACCGGGGAAGGTGGCAAAAACGATTGTCCAGCGGGCGTAAGCCGCTCCTCTCCGTGGTTGACAATGACCGGCCGCCACGAGGAGGATCCCGGCGTTGGAAGCCGTAAAGGCTCGTTGAACACGAGGACGCGGCCACCGCGGAAACTACAAAGTTACGAGCGACCGCCGGTGGTTCTCCCACTTCTCTCTCGAAGACTATCGTCCCAGCCAGCCTCGTCCAACGGACTTACGATACGTCCCCGGAACTCCAACGAATGCGACAAAAAGGTAACTGGCCGGCAACACGGCAAAAGCCACCACGGACTGAATGAAAAATGGCAGTCGAAGGAAAAACGAGGCTGCGCGAACGCGCTTCCTGTTACTTTGTTACAGGTCGCTGTCGATCGACGCGATCTGCTGCACCGCGGGCCTTGCCAGATGCTTTGTTCCATCTCTCCGTATCTCTTTCTCTCTCCCTCTCTTTTTCTCTCCTTTCCCTCCTTTCGAGTTTTCCTACCTCCCGTTTTCATCGGCGAGGTAGGAAATTGAATTTTATGAGAAAACTCCGAGAGCAAAGAGAAACGATAAGGAATTCAGTCGATCGGTCACGTGTATCGTCTACGTCGACTGACTTGAGAATGAGAGAAGAAGCTTGTAATATGTTAAGTCGCGCGGGTCAACGGTAACTGGGATTGCATCAGATTGTTTTTATGGAATTTAATCGCTCGATGAATATTACGTAGGAAAATTGAAACAATGCTGCGTGATACCAGAGGCTGGCAATCGTGTCGTGAAAATTATTGCGTCACTGAATGTATAAACAAACGTTTATAAGAAATTGTTAGCGAGGCAGCTATAATTCAACTTTGCATAAAAAAAAAAAAATAGAAAGAACTGTCATTGTGTTTGTAATAAATCGTAATTTCCAGCGAGCAGAATTAAACAAGAAACTTATTACGAAAGTATCACGTTTTCTTTTTCAAGAAAAAGATACAAACAGCGATCAAATTACAAATTTTATTTTCACGTGCTTTATTCGTTTGACAAAAAAAGAAAAAAAAAAAAAAGGAAACGCACATTGATAGTTGCTTAACAAAAACGAACTTTATCGGCTTCGCACAAAGGCATACGAAGAAACGAAGACGATTGAAAATTGTCGTTCCGAGCCGAGGCGAAGCAGAAGTAGTAGCTGATAGACCTAGCCAGACGGAGAGCAGTTACCGTGTCGTATTAGCGTACCCCGGGACAATTTGTAACGCCATCTTGGATCGCAGTTTGTGCGTAACAATGTAACCAGAAGCAACCCGGCACCGGAGGAAATAAATGATCGCTCTGGTCGCCATAAATCAATCATCGCGGGAAACGGCCGAAGCCGCGGCGCAACGATGCTGCACGATGACCACGCGTAAAGGCCGACAAGCCGCGCGTTACGACAAGAACAGCTGAAAAGACAGGCTTCAAGTCCGGTGTTTTACGACACACCGTACCGAAACATCGTACCGATCACGATACGCGTGTAAATTGAAAGCAAATTGTCTACGAGCTTTCGCGAGAAACGCAAGAACGAGCACCCTGGCAAGAATCTTTGAAAATCTGGTTGCGCTAGGAAGCCTGATTGCGGTGTTGACTCGACGCGGCTCGTTTAAATACGCGCGACGTCTCGTCTCGTGGCCGTGGTCGCGCGACCGCGTTCAAAGAAAACCGACGAACAACAGCCACGTCACGAGCGTCCTACAACGGAGGATGGATCCGAAGGTAGCACTCGACAAGAAATGGTCCGCGTTCGCCGATTGTCCGCTCGACGAAGGCTGCTCCTTCTTTTTCGCACCGGCGTGTTTAGGAGCTGTTGGAACGCGATCCTCCGGGTCCGTTGGTCACACCGAGGAAAAAGCACACCGAGCAATTTGTGACGACGCCGAGGTGCTGCCGCCGCCGCCGCCGCCGCCGCCACGATGTAAAGCCCAGCGACCGTGTGCGTTCATGCACGTGTGTATAATACGGGGCCATGTATATGGACGTATATATCTTTATATAGGTGTATAGAAATATATGTCGTCGATGGCGGCTGCGGCGGCATTCGTACCATGGCAAAAGACCCACGCGGCAAAAGGCCCTAGGGATCGCCAGGATTGCTTTCATTAGCCGTAATGCCTAGATAATTCGATAAAACTGAAAAATTCCGATGTCGCGTAAGGGAGTGATGCATGGGCCCCGTGCCGCCGTTCGTCCACCCATTTAAGGATAAGAACGGCCGTACCACCGATGCCCCCTCTTGAATTTGTGTATTTAAACTACCATTACCTACGTTTCTTGCGTCCGGCCCGCGGGAACAACCTGGCCCGCGCGGTTTTCTCTTCCCTTCTTTTCCCTTCTCCTCGCTTCGCTTTGCATCGTGCATGTTCGTCTTACGTGTTTTATCTTTTTTCTTTTCTTCAACGCATCGATATTTATTTAAATACACCGTACATTTGCACGACAGCGAGAGCGTCGGAAACATGGCGGACAATTTCGAAAATTCGCGCGGATTCGTTGAAAAGGAGCAGACGAAGATGAATCAAGAGTAGTCGATAGTCGATCAAAATAAAAAAAAAAAAAAGACGAAAATAGAATGGTTCGCTCGGCCAGCCGGATACGAAAAACACGATAAATCCTGCGTTACACGTAGGCGTGACCCGCCTTCCGTAGTGCTCGCAACACGAGAATCCCGCCACTACTAAATTACGACGACCAATTGGGTTCGCCTGTTTAAGCAAAGTGCAGGTTGCCTGCCTTACCTTCCTCTCGTCCTTGGCGAGAGGCGCTACACGGGCTTTCGCGCATTTAAAACGGTCACGTTTGCCGCCTTACAAAACGTTCTGTCCATCAATAACCCGTCGGCCAGTCGTTCGCCAGCCGCGACTCAGTGACTCATCCAAACGATCCTCGAACCAACGAAAATATTACATTATATATTCGGTCAACTAGCAACCACTGAATCTATTTAACAACGTTCGACCGAACTAATAAGAAGAATTTCTCTATCAAGGAACAACGTTCCTTTTGACAGCCGGGTTAATTGCGCGCAGGAAACTTTGACCGTAACGTTGCGAACGACGGTAAATATACGTAGCGTTCGAGGTTAACAATGGGTGTAAGTTGAGTTTCTTAGAACTTGTGAAACGCACGAAGAATTCGCGCATCCAGTTGCGTAAGTATATGTAGGAATAATGGCAAAATGTATAAGCTGGTATTAACGTCCAAAGCGTATTCGCACGTATCATCAGACAGAGTACACACTCGAGACATCGCGCTCGACGATCTTCGTCAAGAGCGCGCCTGAGAACGAAAATACAGTTACAACACAATTACACGACAATGCTCCTATTCATCGTTGTTTTGTAAATATAGTCGCGATTTGCGAGATAAATCTCGTATCTGTGTGTGTGTGTGTGTTATAAGTCGTGCATCGCACGCAACTATCCCGTGTGGTATTCAATTATCACGGGAGCAATGTCCACTCGCGAACCTGTGCTCCGATAAACCCCCATCGATGCTCATCGAGATTGTTAGATCTTCGAAGCAAAATTGATAAGATTAAATGCACCAGATACGATATCGTCGCAAGGCTGTACGATCTTTTTCAATCTGAGAATTATTATCTCGACGATGGATTCTCCCGAATCTACGCATTTTATAGCGATCGAATCCTATTCAATACTGGTAGTTTTAACCAAATAACCCGCACAATGGTTACCTTCTTATTTATAGATGATAAATAACGAAACATCGAGAACGGTATGAATTACACGCGCAATTAGACGATATTACGGTGAGAGCAAATATCGATCTCTGCGCGTATAAAGCAAACGATTTCACAAAACACCAGCACCAACAAGTTAACATAACCTAAATACAAAGAGTTTTATCTCTGTGTTCCCTTACTACTTTTACCACGAAAGATACTTTTCACGATAAACGCTTAAGCGTCCAACTCCAATTACAAGAGGGACAGATCGTCAAACTGAAATCTAAGATCGAAGGTGGAGGAGAAAAGGAGAGATTCGAGTGTAGTGATCCTCAAATTCTGAAACCTCGTCCCGGCGACTCCGCCCCAACGTGTTGTTCGCTTTATCTGCGATCGTCCGAACGTTAATGAAGCGGATCTCCGCGCTCTTAACCGAGGAGTTGAGGACTCGTGGAACGCGTCGTGCGCGACGCTCACTTGCTCGACATTCCATACAAATGTTCCAGTCGATCAGATTACTCGTCCTCCTGGCTGATTTCACCTCTTCTTCCTTTCTTTTCTTTTTTTCAACTCTTTCAAGCAACTCGAGCTATCTGCAATTTACGATTAATTTCAACGATATATATGTACGTACGATCGATTTGTCACATTGACAATCGTCGATGACGAGTTTAGACAATCTTGACGAAAGGAGCGACTCTTATCTGCTTCTGTAAATCTCCGAGTGTGATATAACGACGATAAAGTGCAGTTTGAGTAAATTATTTCCTTTAAAAGACTCGTGTGTCGAATCAGGGATAACGAAGAAAATAACGATGAGATCGGGGAAAATTGAATCTGATACAACGTTCGAAATTACATATGTACGTGACGACATAAATAATCTGAACAATTGTTAAAAAAGATGATATTGTCAAAGATGTTAGGTAGCAGCTATTATAGCGCAAGCTATTTCGGATCACCTAACGAAGAATCTCAAGCGGCGCCGTGAGGATATACGACACATGATGGAATAATCCCAGGGTGACGGAACCAATGTCAAACCATCTTGTATTCATGGAATCCATGCAGCGTAATCCTGAGGCCGTGGGACTCGCCGCAGACCTCCTCGGGGACGTACGACCGCGGACTCCGAATCCACAGGGTCATGAAAACCACGTCGGATAACCTTGGAATCGTGAGACCTACCGAGAGACGGGCCAGGGGTCACGAAGCCTACCAGGAATCGCGTATGGAAAAGCGAGACGCGCCACAGGATCGTGGAATCTTGAGCTTCGAGTACGTCGAGATTACGAAACTCGCTTTCCCATGCGTCTATGCGTCGCGTTCGTTTCTTTTTTCTTTTTCTCTTTTTTCGAACAAACGAATCGCCCGTTCGATCGACTCGTACACGCGAGACCATCGAGCAAGGTCGTCCAGTAAATTGGTACAAATTAAAAGGAACAATTAAAGCTGGTCGCATTTATGACAGAGGAATATATCCGGAGGAGGAGGAGGGGGGGGGGGGGGGAAAAGGGAGGGTCGGCTGGGTTAAACGGTTGGATCGCGGATGCTACGCACGCTTCGATCGCGATTCCCACTCGAGCCTTAAATTACTCTCGCGCCTCGGCGACGGGTGCGCGCCTCTTAAAAGGTTCGTACCGGGGACATTCGTTTCGTTCGGGACGCTTATCGGCACGTAAGTACACGCTGTTATGTCCAATTCGGTCCCGAGGAATGCCGATACGCGCGCGATACCGATGTGCCCGTTCGGCGTACTACGAGAAAAAGAACGGAGAAGAGGGTGAAAAAGGAAAAAGTGGGAAGCGCGCAAAAGGAATCCGAGAGAAAGAAAGAAAGAGAGAGAGAGAGAGAGAGAGAGAGAGAAGCGCATTTCGAGCGCGTTCGTCGATCGAAATGTTCCGTGCACGCGTGTCGTAAATCGGGCAACCACGCCGAAACTGTTATTATTTCCGAGGCGAAGGATCAACGAGGCCACGTTCAAACGGATCCCCTTATTTCCATACGAAACCATGAGAATTCCGCAACAATCGGCAAATATATCATTACCCTTGACCGGGCCGCGAAACACAGTCCAAGAAGAAAGAGAGACAGAGAGAGAAGAAGAAAGAAAAGACGGAGGATGCTGGTTCCTCTCGCTGGGATCGGGAGGATTAATTGGAGGGTGTCGATTTTATGGATAGAAGCGGCAACTACTGCCTAGCCGGTAATTTCAGGAACGAGCCCCTGAGCTCGGGCCCCAAGGTAGGTATACACCGCGAAACGGTAGTGGGGCCCGGCTGTGGGAACGTTAAGTAATTTATAGGATGTTGTAACGGGATTTTTACAACATTGGACATTGCAGCATGGGAACGGTAGAGACTCGCAAAAAAAAGAAAAAAGAAAAAAGAAAAAAGAAAAAACTGGGCCTGCGATATCGAGGCCGTGGTGGTACGCCCACCGCCCGGCTAGACACCCATTGTCTCACGTGTCTGAAAAACGTACTCTCGTTTGAGCGGAGCGGTCCGTACGCTCTTCCCACCGTAAATCACGCGGATGATCTTACATGACGGAACAGGCCGAACGGTGATTCCCACTTTGCTACTCCATTCGTACGCGATTGCTCGCTCTCTGTTGTTGCCTGTCCCGCGAATTGTTACGTGCCCGCGGAGATCTCATTTGCTGCCGAGGCCGTTCGACCGGAGAACATTCTTTCGTTAAGTATCTTCTCCTGATATAAAATCTCGATGGCGGTTGCTAATTGTGGCTCGACTGGTTCGTACGTTTCGAGAGATCACGGACGCCGTTAAAATGGTCGCGATAATTACGGCGCGGCGGGAAACGAGCAAACGCCACCGGTGTCCCGTAGACTCCAGCAAGATCGTAATTATGCGCGCCGGGGACACTGGAAATCCACTAATCGCGGAGGAAACGCGGATGCGCGGCCGGAAGACACGGGCGACAGGCGCGAAAGACGAAGAAGAAAAGACCAGAGTTCACACTCACGCCGACTAATGAGCGTGAATAGTAACGCAGCCGGTTGTTCCTCGTTCTTTTTCCCACTTTTTCTCGGCTCCTCGTTGAGTGGAGCGCGTTGTACGCGAACAAGTCGCGTGGATGAATGACATTAGTTGAAAAAATACGTGCCTCGTGCCGTGAATGCGAGGGGAAGAACGGACGAAGAGAGAAAGGAAGAAGAGAAAAGACTCGAGTCGTTCGAAGTCTGGACCTCTCTTGATTGCCCAATTTCTTAATCGGCTTCTGGGAATCGAGCGCCACGATATCGTTTAACTATAATCGGATTATAGGATAGAAATGGCGGCAGGTGAGCAGAAAGGCGGGGGCCAGTTTTCATGGGAACATAATGGTATAATAATCGTCAAAAAGAACAGTCTCCCCTTTCGTCTCACTTTCTTCCGTCCACGTTGTTCTCTTGCCTTCTCTCGTGATATCGACGGCTATATTCGGCGATTCGACGCGCGCCAATTTTTCGAAGTAAAAAAAATTCCAGCTGCCGAGAGATATTACGTTCGACGGTTGTATTGTTGAAACAATACGCGTTTCGAACGAATCCGGATTTTCTTTTATTTTCAAGTAGTACCAGCTGTCTGTGGTGTCTGGTAGATTGAGAAACATCGAAATATCGATCTGCGATTCGATACAGAGCGCCCATAAATAATGGCAATTATTGACGAAATATACCAGAGAGTCTACGATCACCGACGGAGCCTAAATGGTCGTGAGAACTTTTTAGACTCCGTAACCGAGCATGCCAGAGTGGAATAACAGCTCGAACCGGAATGCAACGAATTGCAAAAGACGAAACGAAATAACGTACGGAAACAACGCTCCGACGATTTTTCACGCGACGACGTGTCAAAGAACTGAATTGTGAACGAAAAACGACAAAGAACAACGATCGTTAAATTTTGTAACAAGCGTGACGAACGATCTTCGAACACGACCGATCGACAAGAAAGGATTTACGACGCCGCTCATTATTACACGTTAAGGAGAAGGAAGAAAAGACGCGACGACTTCTGGTCGGTAGTCTCTGTCCCGCGTGAACGTGTCTGTAGTTAATGAATCATAAAGACGTAAAAGATCGTTCTCGCGGAGATCGCTACAATGCCATTAACACCACGCTCGCAATTAATGCACGCCGTGCGAGTATATCTCGTTGCAACGTTCGACGGCCTCGAATTATCTTGAAAGAGCGGTTTCTCCTCGTGCCAGAACCACGCCGATCTTTTCCCTTAATTAAAAATAACGATTGCTCGTTCGAGCAATGGCGGTCTCACAGTTGGCGGCGTCGAAACGGGATTGGCACGGGCATAATCATAATTTCCCTTCTTTCCACGTTCTTCTTTTCTTTTTCTCTACCCTTTTTTTTTCTGTTCTCCTCGGCTGGGAATCTGGCACACAAGACGGTCGTGACGTTCAAGGACGAGCCTGTCACCTTCGCTATCTTTGCACTATCTTGGATCTACGACCGTCAGGAAATAGACGACGAAAGCAAACATACTCAACGCCGGGCAACGGTGGGCAAGGTACCGCGCGTACGTTTGTCAAAGTAGTCAAACGAAACGAAGTATAATCGAGAGTAAATTTTACGCGTGAATTTTCTAAGCGTTACTTCTTTTTTCTCGTTACGTTTCCTCCTTCCTCCACGCCACGAGTATATACATTTTTTCGGGACCGGGACAGGTACCAGAAAATTTCGAGATTCTCGAAAGAATCGGGATTCTCGAAAAATTTGTGATTTGGGAAAGGATTAGGAACAAGCTTAAATAATTCGTTAAAGCCCACGCCTTCAACTATATCGAAAGGTCGCGGATCATTCGAGCAATTCTTTCTGTTATATTTTTTGGTTTAACAATCTTTTGCGTATCATTTTGCACATTTTGCACAAATTTTATATCGATTCAGTTTCTTTTCTAGTACATATACTAATGTTTGGATGCATATGCTTCAAATGGCGTAATAAACCAGTAGTACTTACATACTTAGTTTAAATTTTAAATGATGACAATGTGTGCATTCGGCCTTTATATCATCTTTCTCTTGAAAATGTTTGCCAAACAGAGTTTCCTTTACACGATATCTTCTGCACTATTTCCTGCTGCCACAACTTCACTCTTACCATCACTCGACATTTTTCTTATAGATTTTTAATCGTTATTAAATTCACACAGATTTTGAAATATACGTCTGAGCTTCCCGAATTTCTCAGCGATACTGCTCAACAGCGTACATAATGTCCAAGTACTAAGCACGTGCGTTGTATACATCAGGTCACACGATTCTTAGAATTCGTGTTTCCAATAACCTCACTGGCAGAAGAAATTGAACTGTGTATTTACATATTTTGTAGGCTGCTACACAGCATTGTAGAGTAGTCCCGAAATTTTCAGGAATCTCGAAATTTTCAGGAACCCGACGGACCCAATCGGATTCCCAATATTTTCGGGTTCTTGCACATCCCTAGCACACACACACACATATATAACTAAATGAACGTGCGCAGGCCGGTGCAAGTGCGGCTAGTGGGATTTATCGAGCTAATTTTCGGACAATGGCGAAGAATCAAGGGAGAAGAGCGGGAGGATGAGAAAGTCGGTGAAAGGAAAAGAGGTTGGGGATGCACCAACAGGTTACGTTGGTACCGGGTATGGACGGTAGTTAACGGTGCGAATTGCTCGCCATATACGTCGGCTTGTCGCGGTTATGTTGGCCCGGCTAATGCCAACCCGGGGGTCCCACATACGGCCTTTACACAGCCGTAAATATACCGGGGGACTAATGTGGTGCAACTTTACGTCGCGAGTTACACGATCATCCCCCACCGTATCGGTCGCCTACCGTATACCCGTATACGTGGACAACACACCGAGCCACCAAGGGGTCTCTCTCTCCCGTGTACACCGGATCAATTAGGAATTTAAATTTACCGCTCGAAACCGTCCACGTTTGGACATCAAAGGAATTTTTCAAGCGGGCATTACACGAGCGCTCCGCGATCAGTTCGTTTCCAAAGGTTACCGTGAAACGAACGCGCGTGAGCCAGATCAACAAAGCTTGGTCGTAGCTTGGTCGCGTTCCTTGGATTTTCATTATAATCGCCCGCTATTTTGCAATCAAAACTCCTGACGTGACTGGCGAGGCTCGAATGCGAACGATCCACTTCGAAAAGAGTTGCGCTGATAACTTCGTTTTCTTCGACGAAACGTCGTTGCGATACGATTTTTCGAGATTCGATCTGCCAATAGTCTAACACGACAATGAGATTGACCTTCGTCAAACGTACGTACGTTTGCGACACATTTGTCGAATGCCAAATCACACTTCCGCGTGAAACGAATGGACTCTGACGTGTTTCTGGAATTCCAGCCTCGATACGTGTCCATTCGGCTAAATCCACCATCGACTCAATTATTGTTATTTATCCGAATAGGAATGGCTGTTAATGGCCGACCTTATTCCCGGTTCGCCAGCCGGTAGTTGGTGCATTTGCATGCAATTTACTTAAATCAGCGGTCGAGCCGTGCCCCGACAACGCCACGTTCACCGGTCGCATAAACCACGACCGAACGAACCTTTCTGACTTCTTCGAAGGTGTAGGTTGCTGTATCGAATGTCTGGCTGCTGGTGGTGGTGGTGGTGGTGGTGTTGGGGCTTGGGGTCCGCACGGTGACAGGATCGGTCAGATCTCGTACCGATACGGTGGTACTCTCGTTTCAAAGCAATTACGCATAAATTTTCATGCCACGGCTACGACCTTTCCAACCGTGCCAGAGTTAACAACTATGAGCGATCTCGCGCCGCGCCGGCTCTCGTCCCTACGTCATTCCCGGTGAAAGATAAAAAGATCACTCGTTAAGATTCCGCCAGCATGCGCGTTGATAATTATTTCGTTCAATTTTTCTACACTACCTTTGACTGACTATCAAAGTCAAAGTTGGCGAATCGAGGAATTTGATCAGAAATACAACGATCCGTCCAACGTTCCTTCTCCAGCTTCCAGATTAGATTCCGTTGGAAACTTTCGATTGGAAACGCAACGTCGTGGGATCCGGTGACAGAATTACGAGAAATCCCGTCACGTTCGCGACTCTTGTACCGTCGCGGCTCGAGGCTGCAAATTATTCCTCGGCTTGCACAATTCCATTCAGGAATTTGCGCGCCACGGATTGACCATCTTCGGTTAAATTAACGCTGGCTTCGAAGAATCGATGGTCTCCGGTATCGCGTGAAAGTGGCATAAGTTACTCCTCTCCTCGGTAAGTCACGTTCCACTGACCCTGGAACGCTTGATGAACACGTCTTTCAACGGAGTTTTACCAAAACGGGACTACGAACGCACAGTCCACGTCCGTCGATGCTTTTTAGACACTTTCTTACTTCGTACCTCGATGCGAAGTTAAACATTGTCGATTCTTAATCAAAAGGTAAAAGCCATGTTGCGACCCTTTTTCCTTAGCGTAGTTGTTAACTACGCTAATTGGATAAACGTCGAAAGTAGGCAAGAGAATCCTGTATAGAGAATAAGTTTTCCCGGACGGAAAAAAGACTGATAATTCGTCGTCCTCGTGCAAGGTAGGCCATTAAGGATTAATCTCGGTCTAAAACCGCGGTTAAACATCATCATTCGCAAATAATCAAACACCTGCGTATGGACACGCCAATGCCACCGGCGGATGAGTGTTCGTCAAACACAACGTTTCGCATAGGAGGAAGACATTGTCCGTGGGTTAATCCTGCGGTCGCGTCACTCTTGTGCAAGTCACTGATAGGTTACGGCTGATTGCAGTAATCTTCGCGTCGATGTTCCGTAAAAAAAAAAGAGGGAGAGAGAGATAGAGAGAAAGAGAGAAAGAAAAAAACTGCTGGAAATACTAGCGCGAGCATGAGGCATTATTAAATAACGGTACGCCTAAGTACGGACTTTAATGCACACAGGAGAAAATATAATCGCTCGAAGCTTCGAGGTCGACACCGGAGAAAACCACGCGTGTCTGGTGTGTGGCCCAGAAATGTGTTTTTCTACGTAATATTTCCACTTAAATATCGAAATATCGGACGAACTCGAATGTTTCCAAGGAATTGATCGTCGTTGTATGTCGTTGAATGTCGAATGAAAGGTCGATTGGAATATCAGAAGGGAGACACGCGAGCGACTACCGATTCGGTTGTATCTCGGTGTACACGATACAGCGAGATAGCCAGCCAGATATACCTGGCAACGAGGAGATAGTGAACACACTATGGTTCTGAGTCTTGTTTGGTCGAGTGTGACAAACTAATGGTGTCCTTGCTCCATCGAGTCCCCGATTGAAAATACCGCAGTAATGTCTACCAAATCGGACCAAAGTGAGCGGACAGCACGGTTAGTCCCAGATGCAAGTGACACGCGGCCGATTGCCAAGCGAGAGGAGAAGGCGAATGTCGAAGGGGAGAGGTGTTGGCTTTCGAGCCGAAGCACGTGAACGTTCTACTGGCATATCGCGCTGGAAATAACTAGAAAATTTCTCTCGCTTCGAAACGACTTTTCATCGAAACTTCAAAACGTTGAAATTTCGAAGTTTTTTGATATTTTGAAGTTTTAATGTTATTTACAACCGCTGCGGAGGGTAACTTTCCCATTGCAACATCGAACAATGATAAAACGTCTCTGTGAAAGAAACGCAACGAATTGAAAAACGTTGCGTCACATTAGCATCTGGGCAATTACCAAAGAGAATGCGTTACACCTGTTCGATAAGTACGAACAAGTACGTGGCGATACGTGTGTCTGTTGGCGAGTACATACACGTGTCGTTCCCGAAAGGACACGAACGCGTCGTTCCGACAGTGAATCACTCAGATCTCCGGAAGCGTTTTTCCTCGAGAAGGAAATATTCTATTCCTCGGTTGAACGCGGCATCGTATCGCAAATGGCATGAAGAGGCATGAAAAGTAAACAAGAATCGCGCCAGACGTCTGGACGTTCGTGATATCGAGCGCAGGATGGATAATCGCGCGAACGGTGACACGCTGACGAGTCTTGTGCACTCGCTAACGAGCTAAACTCGTGACACAACCTTGATTCAGTCAGCCAGGAAATATCGTGCGCTTCCTGCGTTGACAGCGATGGCATTACCGCTGCGTTCAAAAGCCACCTACGAACCTAAACGGTGGTGTTCACTGACCCACTTACATAATTGCCACCTCGTCAGATTCAATTCACTTTTCATTCAGCTTTCCTTTCCGAGCGGTGCACCACCTAGAACACCTTGACTCTCGTTGATATAGTCTCATCGGGGAAATTTCATCGACAATGCTCGTTTCCTTGAACTTCCACCACGGTGTTCTCCTCGGAACAATTGCATCCGTTTCAATAAAGAACCAACAAAGGTCACGCCCACCGTATGTATAATTAGTTTTGTTCGCAGAGAGAGAAAGAGAGAATATGACGTAAGTTAATTAGCATTAACTTTCTTTTCCTTTTTTTTTCGTACCACGCCTCTTACAGACCTGATAGAGAGCATCCTACGGATGAAAATACATTCGCTGGAAAAATAACAACAACAAGGAGAAATGCGAAAGAAAATTCGCAATTGTCAGTTGAAAGTTGGTACACCGTTCAAAGAGCATAATATGCATCACTGATTGGCATCGCGCCTTGTATCCACGGCAAACATTCCTACGACACGTCCCCGCGCGCAGTGGGGTTTCGTACGGAACTGACGACTTTGTTAGCGCAGCCCTGATGTAGATAGAGCACCACCCTGCTACGCTGTTGACCATTTGAATGGTAGAACCTAGTCAGCTGTAGGTTACCGTGCTATCGATGCCGGTGTACAACGTCGAGGTAGGCAACGCGAGCGCCAAGAAGTCTCCGGGCTTTCCGTGAAACACCTTGGCAAAACGTACGACGCTACTCGAGAAACAGGCTCCCGCCGGTGCCACGATGCCTCAGGACGATGTACCAGGAGCGAGTACCAGAAGATGTACGACGCGGACTCGGTTCTAAGGTAGACGTAAACATCAAGAGTGTTAACGCGCGGCAGTGAATTTTAGTGGTATTGCCGTAGGGATTCTACCTGCAGCCTCTTCTTCTGTAAACGTCACGAAGAAAAAGTCACGCCGACGTTCCGTTACAGCCGATCTTATCGACTCTTGGCGTCTCGCTACGGTGACAATGTTGCGCTACGGTTCGTTTTCGATTTTTCGTGCGGCTCGAAACGTGAATTGATACAATTGGCATTGAACATTTTTTGCGTGCAAACGACCGATGCGCGCATAAAGCTCGCGTATACGGGTGTATCGGGAAAATTCGAGAGTAAGACCGCGCGCTTTAAAGGATTTGCCACGCACGTACCGAGACCGCGAAGCCTGATAAGGATCATTGGTGATGTTCGATGAAGTATCTCCAAAACTGGCACGCTGGCAAAGTTGCAGCGCAAGAAACGTCGAAGACAGCGTCCGACAACCGTAATTTACATCGACGACCATATTTGATCGCAAGATTAACCGCGGCAATGAAACGAAAGAACGCCTGAAGTGTACGCGCGAGACAGGTGAAACGTTTACGATCAAGCACGCGGGACGCCAAGGTGCGGCATTACCCATCGATTATCGATGCACACGTTACCGACCTCTGACCGATGCGTACGCCAAAACACACTCTGCTGCGTCATGCGTCTTTAACAAGTCTTCTAAATAAGTCACTCGTGAGAAATGTTAAAAATTTGAATACAACGT
Source organism: Frieseomelitta varia (assembly GCF_011392965.1). Taxonomy (NCBI): domain Eukaryota; kingdom Metazoa; phylum Arthropoda; class Insecta; order Hymenoptera; family Apidae; genus Frieseomelitta; species Frieseomelitta varia. The sequence goes on along the minus strand of NW_025110215.1, from coordinate 1,265,768 downwards.
AGGTTAAGATGAACGACTCCACTCCTATCTGAGATTTCATTTCATTTCGCCCAATGGAATTTTTAAGTCTTCTATAATTTCACCTAGCCGCACAGAACCTCGGATGTTTAAACAATCACTACGCGTCGTACGTAGTGAATCGAGACAATCGGGCAACGAAGGAAAACAGCGAAAAGTTACATCTACGTTACGTGGATACAGGTGACTTCAATCACTGTTTATAGCTGTCACGTAACGACGTCCCTTGTTTTCTTCGACCATGTTCAACGCGAGCGATGAAAAATTCCCGCTAGAGCTACCGATAGCACGATTCGTACGGCTTTCTTGGAAAACGCCGACTGGAAAACTGAGGAGCAACCGCTTCGCATATAATTAACCACTGATCAATAGTTACAAGCAAGTGGCTTTTTCTGCGACATTTACAATTATAATTGAACAATTGGACAACCATTGGAGACCCATTCACTTTGATTGGTAATCATCGAGGACAATGAGGCGTAAACTTAATTGTAAGAAAAAGAGGCTCGACGTGTGCCAGATGCGGCGCGAGACAACCGGTCGTCCGTGTGAAAAGCCATGCGAAGCAGACTCGCGCCGAGGAATAATTACCGTTTCATTCATCGATCATTAAGGGACGTATTTATCGAATTGTGCGTACGTCGGCCGTTGACGAATATCCGGTAAGCTGGGCGTAACTCGATGCTCGATGAATTACGCTACGTATCGGACGGCTAACGACCGCTGTGCAACTGTCGGATGCAAATAAACCACTCCTTGTTTTTTTCGGTTCGTGAATGAAAGAAAAAGGTCCCGAGGAATCTTGCAGCCGCTAGGTAACGTGTTTTTATCGCGGTGCGTGCGCTCGTAAATAATATTCATTCGAAAACAACGTCACGGATTACTAAGTATCGTACGAGACGTATGTACCATACCACGTTGCCATAATAGCACCTAACGTTTAACGATTGAGCGTAAAGAAAAAAAAACACACGATCGACAGCATTAAGACGTTCCTCGTTTCGACTCAACGTTGACAATCCTGGCCGTCGACGGACAAAAATGACAGAAGCTGCGACTACCAGAGTTGGTTCTTCGCTCGTCGGTTTCTTCTGCGTTCCGTCGTTTCTGCGCGGCGCTTCCTTTAACGAAGGAAGTAATCGTCGGGACAAGGCAGTCTAAGCATCGAGGGAGCAACGACGAACGAGAACCAAGTTTTTCTGGCTAATTTGAGTAACTAGCCGGATACCGGGAAACAAAGAGGACGACTGGAAGGAAAAGAAATCTTGATGAGCGGGCGTGGCAGCAGGCCGCCGGACAGTTTCATTTTATAAAGATTCGCTCGGCGAGCTGCGCCTTTCCTTGCAGGTAGAAGACGCGTGAATCAACGAGCGCGACGGTCGCCGGGAGGACTGGCTCTCGCCAGTCTAAGACCCCTTGAGAAAACCAGTTGATGAATCCGATCCATTTTTAACGAAATCCCGGTAAAAAGGTTAAACGGTGTTGGCGCGGTGCGCGGCCGACGGCGAAATTAAATTAATTATAAATCGTGGATGCACCATGAAATTCCAACGGCCGCTTCTTACCGCGGTCGGCACCGCCGCCCTGTGAGAATTTTACCCCGGGACCCGTGTTTCGCCACCGATCTTTCTTAACCAAAGATCCCTGTGTTCTCCTCGTATTCTCCCCCTCCCCTCCCTCTCCCCCTCACCCCTCCTCCCATTCCGCGCGTCGATACGCAACACGCGGCGCTCGTAATTCGCATATCCCATGAATTTCTTCGCCACTCCTTCTATTTGTTACGTTAACGTTTGCCGAAGGAGAAGAAAGGAATTAGCGATTCCTAAAAACACCGACGTACCACGGGTGCGACAAACTTCTCGGAACGATCGTTCACACGCTCGGTCTCGGCCTTTTTGCTGGATTGAATTTAACGATTCTGGATTACCGATGCCGAGGCCTGGTCCCAAGGCGGTTCGTCGAGTGGAATTCTCGTGCAATCGGGTCGCGAAGGACGATGGATCGCGACAGAAAGGGAGAGAGAGAGAGAGAAATAGAAAGAGAGATGCTCGCCAGACTGAGGCAACCTTAGGCCAAGATGAAGCTCGCATAGCCTCATTACTCTCGCGAGCCGAGCTTATTACTTCGCGAACCGCAGAGAGGGCAAAGCAGCAAAGTAGATATCTCTCGAGGATACACGTTCGCGTACACGCATTAGGCAGACAGATATTAGATAGAGGCTCGCTGTTGTTGAGTGGACAAGCTGTTAGACGAATAATACATCATATTGTTGAGAAACATGTCACTCGTCACGACAATGTTTCCCCAGTGATTGATTAACAACGGCTGTGTCATCGTAACGTTACAAGTTACTATAAATCGCTATAAAATTTTTCTCTTTCGCTTGAGCATCGGTCCAATTCTTAATTATAAATTTAATCGAAAATACGTAGGTATTGTTGGGCCATTTTATCGCAATGAAACGTGTTTTTCACCGACGATTGCTACACGGACCGCGAGACTCGAACGTAATAACTTCCTTTACAATCTTCAGTCGCGTCGCTCTCGAAACCATCGCGCGAAGAGGATTAAGACCTTGTGTCGTATTCGAGGAGATGGAAAAAAAAAAGAAAATACTGATCGAACTTCCCGAGCGTATTCCGCTATTATTAATTGAGTTTATTACGGCGGCTCCACATCAAACGCTCCACCACAAAAGTATCGGATAAAAGCACACCTGTGCTTCGACAGTTAGCACCGTCCAGCTCTTGCACACACACCGACACTCTAATTGCGTTCTCGAGTTCCTGGCACTACTTCCCGAAGTTGTAGCTAAAGTCTTGTTAGTTGTAGCTAGTCTTGCTAAAGCCTGTTTACCCTGGACCACGCAAAAGGGTTACACCGCGAGTGACGATTTGCCGACGATAAATGTAAAGCGTACTCTCGAATGAATTTCCTCCGTATCCTTTCCTCGATCGCCTGGATAAATATTTGGATTGTCAATCGATTTTTTTTTTTTCTTCCTTCTACCGTGAGAATGATAAATCTCGACCATCGTTGCGATCATTCATTATAATTGTTTCAGCAACGACCTCGGTTAAGCATTTACCATTCGCTGCGATATTCTATCCTTAAGTTAGATTAATGATATAATTTGCGATTATTATATATTCTTCTGTTGACTATACACAGGCACGCAATTTTTCTAAAGTGACGTAAAAAAAGAAAAAAAGTAATTCCTTTCTTGTATCTTCGGACACTTAAGGTGAAACGTGTACAAGTGGAGCGTGTACAAGTGTCGACACGTTGGACAGTACTGTTATTCAAATTAACGCGTATCGAAGCACGCGAATGTCCAAGAGCAGTTTCGAATGCTTGAAAGCAAGCACTCCAAGTGTCGGCCGTGGAGAAGCGCACAGGTGAAACCACCTTCCCGCTGGTCTCCACGGACGCCCACCAGGAACAATTTCGCCGTATTATGAATATACATATATACATCACGGGAACGCGGCTGAGTATCCGTGCTTAATTACTTACTGCCAGAACTGCCAGCTACCGCGACACGGCCGGCGTGAGCGATAGTTTTCAGTTGCCAGACAATTTTTCGTTTCGATCCTCATCGAACGAGGTGCTCGACGCAGTGGATACAAGAGTCCGACGAGAAAAACAAAAAGCAGAAATAAACGTGTCCGACGCGTGTAATTACGTTATTCATCTCGAATAATCGTTAATCGCACGTGACAAAAATTCGCGGATCGATACGCGTGACTTGGAAGATAGAAAGATACGAAACGCGAAATATTATACAATCGCGAAACGATTTCACGGACTGGAGCGCGAACACCCGAGATTCATAGTACGAACGCGAATCATCGAGAAGGGAAAGTTCGCCGGCGTGAGATATCGATTTTATCGAAGAGCAGCGGTAAAGATCGAAGACGCGCAAATGGATCGTACACGCGCGAGGCCGATGTGCAAATTACGCGTCGACAGATTCGCAAATGATTTCTGAAAGCGATGCACGACACGTTTATAAATCGCTTATTGGAGCGTATCGGCAGCGAATCGACGCGTATTTATGCTTTCGTTGGCCAATCGGAGCAATCGTCGCCTCGCGGCTTCAGGCTGATCGGTGAATAACGGGCTTTCCACTGATCGCAGAGAGATTCGCCTACATTGGCCTTTGAATCAATTATGCGCGATTTATATTTGTATGCTCGTGGCTCGAGGAAGAAAAGAAGTGGACACAGGTCCGGAGAAAAAACGGGACGAGAAGTTGGGAGGTAACAAGAGCGTACGTGCGTACGAGAGACAGAAGGGGGAGGATCGAGAGAGAGGAGAGGCTCGCACACGAGCTCGTTTGCAGAGGTACCATCTCTGGAGGGAAATAAATCAAGGCTGCACCCAGATTTCAAAGCGTAAGATTACAAAAATTAATCGACTCGACGTTCGGCGCGATAAAAAGAGTTCCCTGCTCTTCTTTCTCTCATTTTTCTCTCCGGGGCTCGTTCACGGACACGTAACGACCGAGTATACGACAGAATCGTGGGGTTTATATCAATTACACCGATCGTGCCCATAAAATTTCGATGAACAAGCCAGGGACGTCGTTAATTGCGCCGCGCGATCCTTAAACCTCCGAATGAGAACGGGACGCAGATCATAATCGCGGGCACTTCATAATCTGTGTCCGATCGACAGGAGACGAAACACGGTCAGTTAGCCGATCTTTATCTCATCCGTGATACCGAGATCGAGTACGATCATTGTTCGTTTTCGTCACTTTTTCCTCTCGATACTCGTTTATTGCCAAATGGTGTCTCTGGAGAACGATCGAACTCGTACTCGTCCGAACAAATCGATACAAAGGGATCTAACGTCGAACCACGTCCCCCTGGCCTATTACGTTACGCAGCTTGATCATGACAATTACCAATAATCTTTCGCATTTAGGCGTAATCGCGGCGTGGCGTGGCCTTGGTTCGTCACTCCGACAGGGAACGAACGCGAGATATACAGTGGATACTACAATGTCCACTATTCTGCTCAGGGATCGACGCTGACATAGGGCGTTTGATTTAAAACGCATAATTTCGTACACGTACGAGACGCAACGATAATAATTTGACGATGATTTACGCTGATTTTTTTGCAAACATATTCTGACCGGTAATACGTTATTTTCAAAAGCGACGAGATGAATGGCTAACAGTTAGCGAGTATAAAGCTCCACGAGGGGAGGTTAGTTTTATAAATAATACGTTTTACGAGCCTCAAGCCGGATGGGTTCTCTCCGTAGTCCGATTACGTAAGAGTTTATACTAAAATCATTTCACGACGTCGTATTTTTAATTTAACAAGTACCTTCCGATGTACCAAATATCGCCGCTCGACTACGTTCGGTCGAAGAGAGAAAAAGAAACTTTGCCACTCGAGATTTATACGCTACGTGAAATACAGCTGACTTTTTCCCTCGGGTCATTCGACGATCGGTACGAATTTGGCTACGATCCTTGGCTAACTTTTGTTGTCCGCCCGCGCCGCTGCGATCCAAGCGTGCATACACGCGTGAGTCACGTTTGCGAGGGATCGAACAGAAACGAAATAATGGGCTAACATTACGCGTTATAGATTTACGATCTGAAAATACCAAGTAAGCAGCGAAAGCGTAGCGCTGTGTCGTTGCGTTACGCGACGATAAAAATCGTAAGATATCAGTGCCAAGCTGGAATCTCCTCCTACGCTTTACTCCGGTTTCTACCAATCATCCCATGACATTGAAACAAAAAGAGAGAAAACTTTCCGTTCAAATTTTTATCGCCCTTGTCTTCGTCCGGATGCAATTTCGCAACCGCAACGCCCGAAATCGGTGTCATTAAAACCAAAGTCGTGCGTATTTTTATTCGACGCTGTAAAATCAGCGGATAGACACCGCGCGTTTCGCACAGGCGTACGAAACTGGCCGGTGGCTGACGAGAGCATAAAAGTGCGGCTCGATAAATCTGTAGGAGCGTTACGGTAGCGGGCATCTCCTCCGGGCACTGTCCTCCTTGGCTACTCTGGGAAGGAGCCACGTACACACGCGTAACGCCGATACACGCGATGCACGACACGTTGTCCCGGTGATATTAACGCGATACGACGAAGGGCGGTGCATATATATATATATATATATATATTCTTTAGAAGTGGCTCGAGCGTGTAAATGTAGACGGAGGAACGGGCAGTGCCGTTCAAAGATTTAAGGAACGGAGTCAAAGGCGTTCATCCGATTAAACGATAAAAGCGAGGTGTGCGTCGAGCACGCAAACCTTTTGTCGCTTACACGAGCAACAGGATCTCAGCTCTTCCAGATTTTTGGCTCCGCGCGACCGCACGCGACTCCGGTTTTTCATTGAAATTCCACGAAAATTAGTGGAATTATATTTTCGCACGGTGAAATTACGCTCGTCGTGGACATAATCGAACACGAGGGCATTCGTTCGGCTTTCGCAGCGCGTAACGACGAGACGAGCATCGACGGGAGACGGTACTAATTATTTCGCACTTATGGTTTTTAATGCCGCCGCCGCAGGTGGAAGATAAAAAGCTGCGTCATAGCTGCGACCAACTATCCAACAGGCTGTCACGACTGTTCGTGAGTTTATACGAACCGGACGCACCGGTCACATATTTGTACAATTAATACGCGCGAGAGTACCGTAAAGTGTGGACCGAACCGGCCGGCACCGGGAAGGCATTAACGAAGAAGGCTCGCCGCGAGAGAGAAGTTATCCGCGTAGGTGTTAAACGCAAGCACACACTAAGCTCAAGCTCGTTCCGAGAACCGACTTCAAACTAATTCTTGTTATTAATTTTCAAGGTGTGGTCGCTCGAACATTTGCTAATTGCAACAAAATATATATATCGTGAGTCGAAACGTTACAATTTCAAACGCGCGACACGATTCATTTAACCTCTCAGTTGTGAACGACGGGTATACTCGTCATGCGAGAAAACTATTGCAATTGGTTGTTTAAATTCTTTGTTTAAAATCAAAAAACATATTACATTTGTAAATTTTTGACACTTTTAAAATATTTTTGAGACTAGACTTGACCAGTTCTTTTCACGTCATTTCTAAATATTTCTAGTGTCATTTCCTGTCTTGTAATTTAATTCAATTTTACAGCAGCTGCGTTTGACGAGTACAATTATTATCGCGGTATACCGATACCGAAATGAATAAGAGGCGTTACGAAAATACAGGGAAATCTATATCGAAAGTAAATGTACACGAAATCGTGGTATACGCGTGCTTAGAAAACGCTCGACGGTACTAACGTACCAATTTGGACGTACAAACACAACCGCGCACGGGACAACACACGAACCGGTGTATCCTCGAGTTTAGATACCGGTTTTAAAGGCGTTTTAAGCCTGCGAACGTTTCAAGGTCGGGGCAAGATGGTTCCCCGATGGTGCCGTTTTTAAGGTTCGGCCCCGGCGCTTACATCAGCCAACATCAGTATGTGGGTCAAAACGAAAAATTAATACGGGAAGCTTGTTGCGGGAACTCGTGAGAAGAAATGTGGATGGATCGGTCGCGTTTGCATCGGCGTTTCCTCCTCCCTTCTTCTTCGGTCATCGTTCGCGCGCGGCGAGCAATTCGCCCTGCTTATTTCTTATATCCATGTAAATTGATTGTTATCGACCATTACGTTCACGCTGGGCCGTCACGTCGCCTCGTTTCGGAAATTGCATCGACTCGCCCAACGATCGTTCGTTAATCGGAGGCAGGCGGTGAACGTCAGCGCGGCCAACAGTTTCACGCATCCGATTAATTATGAATATAACGTCAAACTTAACTGTAACGTCGCGCGCACCGTACAGTGAGAGTTGATCTTATGCATGTTATGCGCCATTATGTCGGACGATATTTGTATTATGCGCGCACGCCGGTCGCGTTAAGGCTGTCGCATGGGTGCGGTTGCCGGCGCGTTGCACGCTTACGTATCGGACAACTATTTGAACGCCAGTCAAATCGCGGCTGCGTTTATTATCGCGGCTCCGATCCGAATCATCGATCGATTGGAAACGAGATCGGGTTTGCCCCGCGTTTCCCATTGAAAATTCGCGATTCCGCGGATCGGAAAGAAGTCGTCCGGCAGCTGCTAACCGAGTCACCGTAGCAATTGTCGGGAGAATGATTACGATCGATTCCGTACGTTAATCGCGGATTAATAACGAGACATCAGATTGCTCCGTTTATCTGTGAATAAATGGAATTTATCTACCGCGATCGATAGTGAACCAGTCTCGCGGACAAAGTCATTCTCAAGGGAATCGAGAGGAAAATGGCAGGTAATGGCGGAACGATTTCCCTGGATACGACAAGAAACACGACACGATACCAATCGGTCGTCCAACGGACTCGAACTTAGCAGCAGTCGTTATTCAAATCGAACAATGCGCGTTCTTTTTTTTTTCTCTCTCTCTTTTCTTTTTTTCACCAACGTTCGCCAACGTACACCGCAACGGATTAAAGGAAAAAGAGATAAAACCTGCTCGCCGAGACCTTCCAATCGATCAATCCTCGATCGAGTAGCGGTCAACGATGGACGACGTGCCCGTGTCGGCCGTGTATTCGCGGTGCAATAAAATTAGCAGCCTTCGCAACGTCCAAGGAACAAAGCCTGTGCACCACTATGTAAAAACTATTTTATTGCGGCTCGCGCATGGGCGAGACCATAAATAATGATTATACGCGATCGGCAATTATCACGCTTTGAACGCAATTACAATTTCTCCACTTTTTTCGCGACGGCTTTTACGACTGCTTGGCGCAACGAAACGCTTCCGATGGCTCGATCTACAGAGTATCCTTTTCTTTCCAGAGAACACAACTCTTTTTCACTCCTAATTTTATCTCCACAAATTAATTTGCAACAGCATATCCTAGCACGTGCTTGTTGTTACTGTTTCAAACAGCGGCGAAAAGGAAAAAACAGAGACGAAAGCGTATCGCGCCTCCATCGCGATGATAATTATCAAGACGTAGCACGTGAAGGCTCGGCGATCTGGAGATTTTTAGAAAATTTCCAAGAAAGAAAGCACGGAGTTACACGGAGTGGGTAACGGTAACGGGAGAATTTTTTTTTTTTTTCCCTTCCGCTTTTAACATGCCTGCGTGTACTCCAGTCTACAAAGCGACTGGAATTCAAGCGTTACTCTATAGACGTCCAGCTGATATAAAAGCGAGTTCACGCACACGGTAGCGCGTTATACAATTCAATTCGTTCGCAGTTGTGCTGCACACGCGTAAAAGCGCACACGAGCGCGCCGACGAGCGTAAGTGTACTCGCCCGTCCGGCGCAATCGGAGCACGAGGCTTGTTTCGAAACGTTCGTACAAACGAACGTTTGTTTATGCCCACATTCTCGGCAACGACTGATAAATTAATCTCCCATGCTAATACGTCCGTGCAGCCTGGGCTGGCACAGCCAGTGTCTCGAAGGCAACGCGATTTCGTATACCCCTTTCGTGATCCCCGCATTAATTCTCGATCGCTTCCGGATTTCATTTGCCCGGGGTGAGGCGAGGAGAGTCAGCGGTTGGAAAATACGCACGTTCATAGATTAACCGCGTCGAAGGGAAAAGAAAAAATGGGGGAGAGGGGAACCAGGTTATGTACGTGGACACGCGTCCATTTGCATGGGTTTGTTCCCCTCGACGAGCCGATTCTTCGCTCGCGAGTCAACCCAAGACGCTCGAGATATCTCCTCGTTAATCTCCGAACACAACGTAGACTATAGAATATGGAAACATGTTTCGAGAGGCTATCTTCTCACAAGCTCTAAAACGAAGAACGTACACTTGATTTCAGCTTGAACTACCGACGAGAAGAACAGATGAGAGAGAGAGGCATCGGTTTAGTTTATTATTTCTTGCGTTGCACATTAAATTAATGCCTCTTTGCCATATGTTTCACCTGTTAATTTCCACTCCACAGTTGGGTTCCTCGGTTGGTTTACGAGAATAGAATCGCGATGGAAAAACTTTCGACCTGGCGTGGAAACAGATAGGTTTTCACCGCGCTGATATTCGACGAGATTACGCGGCACAGATCGAAAAATCGACGGTCTGCGTACAATGATCCTTGTTAACGATCCAATCGCCAACGACGATACTTTGGGTCTAATGTCAAGGGTATTACGACACGTCTGTCTACCGTCAAGACAGCCAAGCATCGTAAACCGCTTTCCACACGCGTGACGCGGCGAATAGACCCGAAGAGGGAACACGGAAGAGGAGAAAAGTTGGACGATAGACGGACTGATGGACTTTCCCATGCTCCACCTCCGCGGGAGAGCCGTAAACGTCTTGTCTTTCGATTTAAATGTCCCGACATCCACTGGGTTGGGCAGATCCAACAGTCGTGGCCACTGCCGCTCCCTCGTGCGTCTCTGCACGTTACGGCGCATAATATGACGGATTTTTCTCTATCGCGTCGAGAGTGGGATTCAATAAAAATACTTTTTTATTTTCAAAATATTCGAAAGCGACAATACTGCCGTATACTCGAAAGATAGATCGGTAACAATTGTAAATTTTCTGTCGACTAGAAAGATAAGAAAGGTTAAATGTTAAAAGTGCGTCGGCAAGTGTCTGTGGATAGTTGCGTAACGAAGTAACATAATTATTGCGTGGAAACGCGACTCGAAAAATACGCTTTCGTGCGAACGGTCTTCGCTTTCGAAAAAGAAATTACGGCTGCACAGGCGAGGGGTACGATGCATAAACATCGTGATAGGACGCGTCTCATCCGGAATAATCTGCTATTCTTAAGCTGACTTACAACCGTTTAACACGCGACGGATCGATCTGCCTCTTTCCTGGCCTATATGCCGGCGGTGAAATCTTAATAAAAAAAAAAATACTCTACCAGATACCCTACGTCGAAAAATACGCAATGGTTGGACGAACAAAATCTTCGGGTGAAAGTCGAATAAATTGCGTCTCGTTGCACGATAGGGAAAAATTGAAAAATATAATATATCAAACCTCGAGAGGCGTGTGACCGAGAGGCGTGCACTCGTGAAACGAGCATTCGTATCGCGAAAGCGTCGAATAACGAGCCGGTCGCTTAAGGCTAAGCGAGTGCTGGCAACAAACATTAAAAACTATAATAATATCTAAAAATTTGCAAAGCTATAAGCCTTGAAACCTTGAAATTAACATTCGTATTAACAAGTGTATACGAGCGGCTCGTCCTCAGCGGTTAATAATAATTTCATGAGGCTGGTAAATGGAAAAGACTATATTAAACGAAACTCGAACGCGCTGGCCGGTAACTCGTACGTTATACATCGCGGTATTACATTCCTGTTACATTCTCTCTATCGCAACCGCGATAGTGTATAAGAGCCAGGAGAGTACGAGAGACTTTTACGAGGGGCAATGAATGTCCGTACGGTGAAGTTCCGTGAAGTTGGCTCGTATACTATCGGCAACTTATTAGAATTAATTAACTTTTCACCCGTACACCGCATTGCTTATTAGCCCCGACGACCTGGTTGGTCGTCGACGTCCACGTCGCGACGTTTCCATTATCCACGTTTCCCTCGGTTAGTTTCGAACTCGAAATTATCCGCAAGTCCGTGTTCTCGGCACTGCCACGACACAATGTATAAACGTTGTCTCAATTTCTCTGTGGCATTTCCTCGGGTTACAATGAAACATTAACAAGACACTACCGAGAAACAATTAACAGCGTATCTTTATACAGTTCGAATATTACACGCGGACGACTTTTAGTACGTATCAGAGACGTTTGACTGAACGAAACATTCGCTCGTGCAGAATAACGCGATTCTCCGTACGTTTCGCGTCTGACGCTCGTATGAAATCCTACCTTTAAATCAATCTCGTTCGCGTTCAAGAGCGCGGCGCGATCTCGTTAAAAGTCTGGAACGAATCGTTCGGGAACTTTCGCAAAACAGCTCTTCAGTCGCCGTTCATCGTCTCGTTCGAGCGATGCTAATCCCTTTCAACGACCAAGGAGGAAGATCAGAACAACAAGGGGAGGGGGGGGGGAGGGGGGGAAGAACGGAGAGAGAAGAAGGAAAGAGCGAGATAAAGGTAGAGTTGTTGGGAAAAGAAGGGAACACCGAGAGCGGTAACCGAACGAAAGGTAGAGAGAATGGGAAGAGATAGAAGGAGGGAAGGTGAGGTCGAGGTGATTCGCGGCAAGGCGAGGCAAGGTGAGCTCGGACCCACCTGCAATTATCCGGTCTAATGAGCAAACAGTCTGTTCCACCCCACCCCTTTCCCTCTCGAGTTCTCTTGTTCCCCCCGTTCCTCTCGATTCTCTGCTCGCTAGACGGCCCATCAGAAACGCGTGTACTTGACTCTGCTCAACCAGCAACCTTCCACGGTCGTATCCTCCTCCACCCTCGTTCTCCTTCTCGTCCTTTTGCTTCAACCTTCACCTTCTACCGCTGCCAGTCTACCAATGCAGGTTAATGAAGATTATTAAATTAGTACCTCTCGCGCGGGCGGTTTTTCCATCCGGACAAACGTACTGCGGTGGCTTTGCCGCTCCCATCGATACGCTGCCGGCCAACCTTTCAGGAGAGCCAACTGGTTCGTTAACGTCCGTGCACGCTGCTCTCTGCCGCTTTAGAGTGGAGCGTTACAAAGAGAACCGGGACTGAAAACTGGTGCTCGAACCGCGCGGTGATGGTTCGGGAAGAAAGGAGAAAGAAGAAAGAAAGAGAGAGAGAGCAACGAGACCGAGATAAATGCGTGGTACACGAGATCGAGAGCGTAGAGAGTACGGCTGCGCCACGCGGAGAGAAACCAACTATCTCATCAGTTGTTGTTGAACCGACTCTGGGAATCGCGCAGCCCGGAGATTTCAAAAGTTTCGGGCCTGGGTCAGAGGGCAGCCTCTCGGGTCAATGGGTCTAACGACACGTGGACGACGATGGTTACCGAGCACGTTGACCCTGATCTCTTGGATTTTAGAAGTAGAAATGATTCGGCACGATCGAACGAAAGGGGACAACGAAAGGCAGAAACCGAGTTAAAAGCGGATGACTCAGCGGCGGAGCTAGGCGAAACGAAGAGACACTTGATTTCAAAGAAATGTATCTATGCGATCTTTGCACGGACGGAATAAAGTAAAAAAAAAGATAAAGAAATTTGCGTTCATCCGTTAATTGAATTTCAAGGTATAGAATGTATATATTTATGGTAGAAAAATGCACGGAAAATAGATATAGTATTTATGCCATTAAAAAAAAAAAAAATAAATAAATAAAAAAATGTCGTGAACTTTAAACGACGATATCTGAGAAGTTAATTGCATGTGACAATCGCAGGCACATCGTAACAAATTGTTTATCTGTTTATCGGTGTTTGGCCGCGTTTCGAACTAGCAGAGAGCATCAAATTTCTCGGACGAACGCCTTCCGTCCTTCGACGTACGAAACGATCGTCTCGGAATAGAGGAAGATGACGATCAAGGCGTCGTTCGAGCAGGATACACTCATCCTACCTGGACTGTCCGCCACGCCCGCCATTCACCTTCAACTTGGTCTCTCTGTCGCGCGGGGCAAACCGAGCGCGTGTTCCAACCGAGGTGTACATACACGGACGATGAACACAGCCAACCAGGCTTGAAGCTAGCTGGTTGAAAACCAGCGCAGAAAATAGCGAACCGCGGAGAGGAGACGAACGCCAACGGCGGCTGATAAATACCAGAATCGAAACCAGTCTCCGGACAAATTGTCCCGGATTAGCGCGAGCCTACCGCTTTCCGCGAACGACAGAAAATCGTGTAGGCAGAAAAACGCACCGGGCGACGTATTTATGGACTTCGTCGAGCGCCTTGCCAACTAATTTGTTCCGGAATCTCGTGGCTCGCTGAACGATACGATAGTAACGTCTAACTATCGTCCCTGTTAACATCTCCGTCATAAACAATTCAACGAATCGCGCGTCGCCGCAACATATTTTCTTCCTCGTTTCTGCGTGTCTTCTTGCTTTGGCATTTGCGAATTCCAGTCACAACGGTGTCTTCACACGCGTATAAATTTTGTTCTCGCGAGTTGCACGTTATATTTTCAAATAATACAGGTGCATACTGGCGTATCGTAAATCGTATCGGGAGAGGGATCGTTGTCGCGATTATGCGAGAAACAAAGAGCTCGTCTAAACCGACACCAGTGTGGCAGCTACCGTATTTCTAAAGCGAACGCCTGCAACAGATCGAGTACACAAAGAACCGCAACGCTTTAATGGCGCTGGCTTGCATTAACTCCGCGATCGGAGTAATTGCCATAATTATGCGACCGCTGGTAATCGTCTGGTCGATCGGAAAGGAATTGGGAGGAGACAACGATACACGAGACGCTTCGTGTCGCGGCCTTTTCGATGTTCCAAAGTGAACGTTACGCCTCTTTCCCCTCTTCCTTTTCACTTGCACGTTTCGCCCTCACGCAAAATTTGGCAATCTCGATTAATTTTCGTGTGCGCGCCCGCGTACGAAGAAACGGCAAGAGGTGGAATCCAAGATTACCGGCATCAGACGATCGCTAATAATCGTGGACCAAGAAGCCACGGGAACACGCGATCGAGATACATATTCCGCGCGTTGCCGCGTGTTCTCGGCGTGTACGCGCGCGAAACGTACCTTTTTTCGTTCCAAATTCGATACTTATAGGAAATTTCTGGGCGAAGTTATGTAATTTTCTGGGAGAACGCAAGATTGCAAGATCAGGCTCGTTGATTACAGTGGTTAAGGGATGGCCGGTGATCGCTATCGATTAAGAAGCACGAGAGATACACGTGGTGTACGAAACGTTGTCGGCAAAACTGTATTGCAAAATTAACAATCCCTACGCATCTATCTCGTAAAATCCTAACTCCACGCTATCTGCTTACGTCAAAATAAACTCTCCTGCACAAAACGCCTTAATACTCGACCCGTCGATTGAAAACCGCAGAAGCCACGAAGCCGCGTTCCAAGAAGTTTCGCCTTCTGGTCAATCGGAGCGTAAATCTTTTTCGAATCTTATTCGAGGAAAATTACGAGACGAAACTCGTCCCGCCGTTCTGTAATCCCCGCGTATGCTATATCGGGCGACAGCTGGAAGTTTCCAACGATCAATCTTCCCAGTGATCGGGGCCGAGAATCAAACAGAGGCGAATTCTTCTTTTTTTTTTTTTGCTTTCTTCCTTTTTCATCCGCTCGTACGTGTAAAATTAATCCGCGAATTCAGGGATTACCAACGCGCGTTGGTAAACGAAAGAACAAAGAAAGAAAGAAAGACAGAAAAAGACGCATTGTTCGAACAAACGATGTTGATAAAGGCTTGAGCCGATGTTTAAACGAGTCAGAACTTTCGGTCGGTTGCAGCTGCGGAAATGTCCGCCGAAACGAGGTGAAGGCTATCAGATGCAGATACACACGGACGTACATACGCGTATATAACGAGGCGCGTAATACGTAAGTACGTAGCAACGTCTTGTCGGTGTCGGCGTTAGGCCGCTTAAAGAAGCTACGGTGATGCTTAACAGTGCATAAGTAAGCAACTAACACGCGAGTTGCGTAACACCGCGACCGTTGTCGTCTTCGTAGTCGTCGTCGTCGTCGTCGTCGCGGCGATGTACACCGGGTGCCGGTAGTTCGTGTAAAACGTTAAGGTCTCCCCAGCGGTAGGCAACGCCACGTCGTCGGCTACCTATCAGCGATTGCGTTAACCTTAAAGCGATATACCGCCTTTTAAATACGCTCGTTCCACATATACGAACCGTCACCGCGAGATATCGCGAGTATGTGAGTACGCAAGTGCTTACCAGCTCGGACATTCGACCGTTTCGCGCAACAACTGTAACAACGAACGCGCGCTGCGCATTTCGCGAATAAAATTTCCCAACCATGCCCGCGATTCGTACCGATAAAACGGAACGAATCGTGAGAAAATGACGGAATAAACCTCACGGGGAGGGAAAAGCAAAGCCGCGAACGTGCAAGAGCAGGCAGAAATACCGTAGAGTTTCAGAAGGAACTACGGTGGCCTGGCAGCGAGGCAGCCAGGGTTTACGTTTTAATCGAGTTTTACTTCTTACCACCGTCACAATCTGCCACGTCCGGCTAATTGCTTCTGCGAATCCGAAGGAGGCGCGTTTCCCGCAACAGGTGTACGAACCATTATCGAGAAATCCGCGAGGGAAACAACGAGAGGAAGAAGAAAAAGAAAAGAAAAGAGAAAAAGGAACGAGAGAGACTTTTCGTGGAACGAACGACACCCGGTATATAGGCGAACCACGCGACGTATCATGCGACACAGGAGAAGGGCGTGCCTACAGTCGCTGTACACTGCGCAGTTTGTTGCACGCGCTGCAATCGTCCGTACGTACCGCGGACGATGTGAGAGTTACACGAGCCACGTATGTACGTGAATGCACAAGCGTACGCAAACAACCGCGAGCGTACCGCCGCATTTGCGTCGGCCAGCCCGAAACTTAAATACGCGGCCGGGGCGTATTTAACGCGGCGTTCTTCCGCGGCGAACGTCGAAAACGACTTGCAGCCGAAACGAGACGCCGATGGCGCAATCAGCCGCGTATGTGCACACGGAAGAATATGAGCACGTTACGCGTGACCCCCGCGGCAGACCTCCCGCGCGAGTTTATTTTTAGAAGCATTCAATGAAACGAGATTGTTTGGACACTGAATATTTTCAGACTCTTACACGCAGGCCTTGTGCCTCGGGTCATTCGAAATATTTTTTTTTATAACGATAAGTACCGTAGGAGGAAGCCTCGAATTTTATCACCAATTCCCAACGGAAGAACGAATAGGGAAAAATAAAAAAGAAATAAATGAATGAAACAAGACAGGTGTCTTCGAAATAATTCGAATTAAAAGACAGAACTCTCGCGTTATTTATCATCCATATTTCGCGCGACTCGTGCAGATTTTCCTATTGCTTGCTTTTTGATAAGACGATGTAAGAATATCTTTCATTCACGCTCGGAGCAAAATGCCAAGTTGTTGTTTACGCTACGGGATGTTGGACGATTCCGAAAGAGACTTGCAAGATGTCAGAGACTTGGTAACAGACTTCGATGAAGGCTTGCGTAGATTACCTAACGTAATAATAACGATTTAATAATTACGTCGGAGACGCAAAGAGAAACGTTTCTCCAATACGTTAAACGATAAAAACAACGAACGACGTAATCCGCTCTTAATTGGAAACTGGAACGCCCTTCTAATTAATCTCACCCGTTAGGCGTTTCGTAATTTCCATCCGTTGCATCCTTATTATCTTCCATGCAAAAGAGACGGTGCCCGGCCGGACAGTCGTTCGCCGCTCGTAGATTATGATTAATCATGCGTGACAAATTTATCAAGTTAACTCGGTTGTAACCAATCTGTAATTTTCTTACCGATCACAATTATCTTTTTATGCGAGACCAGCCGCCAGCGAGCGAGCGAGTCGCGTCTAATGCTGGTCTCGTTCTGGTTTCGCGAGTTAACGCACGCGGGAGTGCCCGGAAAACCATTGAGAAAAGTGAGCGTTCGAAGCGTTCAGCGTCGTTATCGAGTTCTAATTCGCAGGGGAACTGCTGCGACTGGTCGAGGAAAAAAAAAAAGAAAAAGAAAGAAAGAAAGGAACGAAGCGTCAACTAACTATTCGACCGACTCCGGTCGTTTGGATGAATTTTTTTTTTTTTTTTTTATTTTTGCGTGTTTCTCGCAGTATCAGAAGATACGCGTCAGAAATGAGCGTTAGAACGATTCGATGTAGCAACGAATCGCACTGTGGATGACGTTCCTGCTGCAGTAGAGAAGCATGGAGCGTGTCGGTGGCAAGGGTCCCCCTACTTCCGGCGAACCATATCCGGCAGAACGCCCACCTATATCTCGGTCCGCCAGACCGTGCACACTCCCTACTGCCGCAATCTACTCTATCGTCGTTCAATTGTGATAGATGTTCTAGCCAGACGAAATCGTCCGAGAGTCGTATGCAACAATAAAATTTGGCTCCTCTTCTTCCTGGTAGCAGCGCTGGTAGCTGCGTTTCCATTTGTCAAGTTAAATTCCGTAGTCTCGAAGGGACTCTGATATCGAACGAATATTTGAACTCGTGCAACACAACGGGCGAAATAACGGTACGTACTTTATTGCCATTCTTTCACGGAGATACGTACTTTCGCGATGCTATCGTGCACGTACATATATCGGAACAATCGGAAATGAAAAATGAAATTCACGTGCTCCGGGAGTGGATCTCGAGCTGATCTCGACCTGAGAGTGGAACGCATCCAGAGGAAACGTAGGTGGAATGATTTATTCCGCGCTTGGCAAATTCGTCCAACATCTTACCGAACCTTCTTCGCGCACGTACGCGCGACAATTCAAGGTTTTTTACGAAGAATAAAACTTTAGAACAGGTGTGTCCAACCCTTGGACTAAACGCTATTCGTGCGGTCCACGCTGTATAATCAAAATTGGAATAACTGTACAGAAGAATTTTATTATTTGAATAATTCTAACCGTGAACGACGTCCTATTATCTGTATCGAACAAGATATTGATAAACTGGTATCTAAAAGACAAGCTCACTGTTCTCGTTAAAAATTTTCATATTTTTTTAATTAATATAAATATATTTTTCTAATCAATACATTGTTTCATCGTAAAAGTTATTTTAATATCCTCGTGCAAGTAATATAGGTTGTATCGGACTGAAAAAAATTAGGTCCTCAATAAATTTTTGTCAATGAAAAAGATCTAAAAGGTTGGACACCCATTCCTTAGAGTAAGATCTTGAACAAGCAAACAGATAACGCGAAAGGGCGATTTAGCTTCTAATTTGTAAGCGGCCGATCGACCGGAGGGCGCTCATCGACAGATAGAAATTCGATCGAGAGGCCGTAAGTAGCTTGCTGGCTGGAGGACGATGTAAAAAGAGCGGAACGGGCAAAAACGATATTATGAAACTGCAAGAAAGTTGTGCGTGCCACGGCACCGCATGCCTCGATGCATATAATGCCGGCAAAAACTTGCAACGTCTGTTCCCGGCCCGTCATCTGCCGATTCGATCGTCGTCAGCCTAACCGTACGTTCCGTCCAGCTTGGAATCTAACATAAAAATCACCCTCGATGTAAACACGATTAGGCGGCTAAAGAGGACCAACGCGCGCGGCGAATACCGCGTCGAATAAAATCGATCGGCTCGAATAAAAACTTGCGCGTAACGTTGCGCGAACGTCTCGTGGAATATTACTAACTTCGATTTCGTACGAAAGCGGAATTACTAATTCCTTCCTGGTCGGTTGATAAGTCGAACCCGCCGGCGTGAACTATGTTCGATGCCCCGATCGCGATCTCTTTCTCCGGTGAAATCTCGTTTGACTTCGCGCGCCAATATTTATATCGCACCCACGTCCAGTTATCGTAATTAACTTGGCTCTCGCGGGTAATCCGACTCGTGGCGAGGTATGCACGATACGAAGTGGCTCCGCTCGGGCAATTTTATCCAATCCACGTGGGTGTCCACGAGCATGGACCCGCGCCAAGGACTCCAACTACGTGACGTAACCGGCAAAGTGACTGATAAACTTGATAAACGATAAAGAACCTTTCAACCCTGCTCCCCGATCGTCGCGCTTAACCATTAACAGAAACTGGCCAACCATTGCTGCAGCAATAGCTCCAACCGCTGGCGCGATTTATCGATCGGGCGACATTGTTTTCTAAACGTTTGTTTGGTTTATTATCTCAACGCGGTTCGCTCGGAATCGCCTGCTCGCCCGATCAATCGCGCAAGGGTATCGTAACGTGTCGCGTGAGCCAAGTACGCGCGACTGGATTTCAAACTGGTACCTTTCGTTGGTGATTTGTGTATCATCGACAGAAACGTGGGCAGAAAACGAAAATGATAGAAGAACGGACGTAATTGCAGGCGGTTGGATAAATTGCTCGAGTAAATCGTTCAGAACGGTAGAGAACGAAGCAACGTCGGCCAGAGAGTGAGTTATCGCGTCGTATTTCGACACGTCTCGAACGACAAGCTTGGATCAACGTCGACGATGGACACGCCGTGTTACCAATGGAACGGGCAAAAACATCATAGAAAATCACTCGAGGCTCCGGAGGCATGATCCATTCGAGCGGTCCGCTCGCAGGAATTCCCAGACGAAACGACGTTGCAAGTAGCAACAACAACCGATAAATGTCCTTATCGTATTTCTACGCTTGCACAGGGTCAGCGTTCTGCTATCTGTTAATCATTTCGGGTTGCATGTGCAAGTGGTTCTCGAGTTTCCAATTACACGTAACAAGGGACCGGTTGCTCGAACGATACGCTATATCAGCGAAGACAATAAACCAACGAACATCAGAACGAACGCAGTAATTGCCAATGTCCATGAAAAAAAAAAGAAAATTCGCTACGACATCGTACTTGAACGTTACTCCGTTTCCTAAATCACATTTTTAATTATATAGCCGTTGATACACGTCGATATTGTCTACCAATATCACGGTGGTGACGCGAAAATCTGTCGTCTCGTCTGTGCAAACATTGCGTCAGCGTAGGATGCACGAAGCACGAGTTACTGTGCCGATGAAAATTACGAGAACGCGAGTGTTGTCGTGTTCACAATGAAGAGATTGGCCAGACGGCTAAGTCAACGGTGCGTTAGGGCAACGCCAACTCGGAGCCAATGTACACTAACCATTTGTCATGGTTGGTTACCGCGTGCTTGGTTATCGAACCGAGTTCATAAACTCGCGGGAGAACACCTGCGGCGCGCGAGGATGCTCGTATACTTTCCTATCCAAGTGTCAACCTACCTGTTACCCAAACAATCCGACGTCGCAGGTCTTTCGCTTGATCGAGATCTCACGAACAAAATGATAGCCGATCACCTAGTCCAGAATCCTCCCATCCATTCTCGTAATCCTTTTTCCCCTATTCTGCTCGGAGCGGAGGACTCGTGAAAGTTCGCAGGTTTGCCTCGCGCACCGCGCGTGGAATGCACCGATGAAATTACACAGATGCGTTCAAACGTGCTGTAGGAAGTGACACAGCGAAACGCTGGGGACAAAAAGTGTTGCACGGTTGAACGCAAGAACGGTTTGTAGAAACAGTTTTTACCGGCGTGATAAAAGGAAGGCGTAACATTCCGCGCGATAAACTCGAGGAAGTCAACTCGCCGCGAGATTTCCTTTTTTCGAACGGTACCTAGCGAAACGAACTGGAAAACAATTTCTAACGACTAGGCTCGGTACTTGGAATTTTGATAACGCGTGATTTTCGAACGGAGCCGAGATCCCGAGACTGTGAATACTTTTTTCAACTTTGGGGTTTCTCTTCTAACTTTGCGTTGATAAATGATAGGGAAGAAGAATTGGTTCAGAGATCGAATTCTTGGCGAAGACGAAGCCAACGAAATACACTTCGCCGAATAAACCCATTCTGTGGAGCGAACGAATAGCAAACTCAGAGGTTAGAAGCTGCGACTCGAACTACGGGTGCTATAAAACGGACGTAAAGTAATATCTGACACTCGGATTGCAAAACACGTGTAACTTTGGTGGTGTTCGTCGTTCAGTTGCTCGTAAAATGCCAGCACGAGATACGGTCGATCCGTACTTGGACTACACTCTCATTTCGCTGTGAAATTGTGTTTAAACAACGAGACGTGAAGTCAAGCAACATCCCCCGAGAGACGAGTCGTTCCTCTCGTCGAGTAAAGTGGAAGGAAGGTAAATGGAGATATACGCGTCTTTAATCTTCACGTTGATAGACTTTGACTCGACTCGACGCGCGAAATTCGAGCGAAATTAGGAAGGGCTCCGATCGGGCACGGATCGCCAAGTCGGAGCGGATAATCGCTTCATCGAGCGACAGATTCGGATTTAATGTTATGTCGGAGAACGTCGATTGCGAGACACGACGCGAAATGGTGTGATTCACACCCACCGAAAGTCAAGAATAAAATTCGCGATACGCAGCGACACGCAGCGCGCGAGACATAAAAGGAACAACAATTATTCAGCGTTGCCGCGAAGAAGTCACCCACCGGGACCTCATGCTGAGACGATCACGTTCCCGTGAACCGGTTCACACCGTGCAATATCGTGAAACCCGTGTGTAACTACAACGAAGCGTGTAGCTTCGTCGAACGGGATCGAAATTTCTCCGAGGAATTGAATTATCAATTATCCCAACACTTCCTGGAATTACACTTCGAATTGTTCCTTTAACGTTTATCCTTGGCCGGTTAATGTTACGGTGTCGTGATCCTGTGTAATATGTCAGCAGAAGGGAGGATTGCCTCGAATAATTGCACATCGATATCGACAGGCAAAGTAAACAGAGAAACGCGATCTGCAGGACGCGAGTCGTTCAAAGTTGATTCGAAACGATTATAACAAGTGATAGGTGACGATTTTAATTATCAACAGAACGTAACTCACCGGGGGAATAGCAAAACCCATGCGTCTACGGACAGGAGAGTTTAACAAGTCATTTTCCAACTGAGATATAAGGCGAGAACTCTCGGCAAGAGGTGTAACCGCTACCTACGATACGCGAGGAATGCGATACTTCGCATTTGCAATTCGCTTCTCGATAATTACGAACAGAGCTCTATCACACGCACGCTTCTTACGCAATGAGCGTTTTATTGAAACGCTCGTACCGAGAATCGTACGTGCGTTCTTCGCGAGAGTAGATTGAAAATTCTTGAAAAGTGGAGAATTGAAAGTGACGTGAGAACTGCACCTACGACGTATGATTGTAACACTTACCGACAGACGGGTCTGGAACCCACTGGGAAGGAACGCGTTCAAATATTAATCGACGTAGACGCGTCAGTGTCGCGGTGGGAGCCTCGTTGAATTCCAAAAGAATAAAAAACATAAATGCGCGACAATTTCTTCAAACGAACTAGTTTGATAGAAACGCCAGGGATTCAGAGACTCAATCGCCAGAGAATCAAATTGTAAGTTAGTAACTTGATAAAGTAACCAAGTATCGACTGGTCGGAAGGAAATGATTAGCGTAGGAGGTTTGCGTAGAGACCTCGCCAACGACTAAGTCGAAAAATCAAGATTTACGCGTAGGAAGTTATCGAAGTGTGACGGAGTGGTTCCCTGAGTGTGGCGACGTATATCGGCTAAACTAGGCTTAATCCTAGATCGAACAGAGTGAAGACACAAATTTGAATAATTAGTTAAATGCTGACTGCTTTTTCATTTTTTCGGTCACGTTCTTTTCTGGACACAAGTCTCTTATCGCAGTTTTGGGAGAATATTGAGAAGTAATGAGACTTTGTCACTCCTGGTTGTAGGGCATATGACATCAGCTATTACCTTTTCATTTTCCCGAGTGCGATCCAATCGCGCAGATCGTTCTGGAAACGAGTGAAACGCCGAACCAGCGATATATATGTCGTACTAACGCGTCTCGCGGATTAATTCTTTCGATACAGAGAGCACGTGTAATGCAATTGCCGCATTCTGCCGGGAATATACATATATATATATTCGCGAACACAACCGGTATTAATTCCAAGCTAATAAACCTTAATGACGACTAACGCACGCGTAGGAAGCTCGCTAATGACCCTCGAATGATACAACTTTCTTGTAATTACTACCGACAATTCCGTTACTTTCGTTTTCCGTCTCTCCTTCTCCTTGTTTCCTCGCGGAATCGTGTTTCCCCTTATCGAATCTCCTATCGGCGCTTATCGTTACCGTTGCATAGATAAACGTAACAAGGATCAATCCCGCCGAAGGCAGACGCGAGAATCAGCCTCTGCTTTCCCCAATTTCCAATCGAAAAACCCGTGTTCGCGAGTGTAATTGCTCAACGGCGAATTTCCCTCCATCGATTAACCGTCGTTTCGAGATACACCTGTTTACCAGTCAACCGTACAAGTATATTATCACTTTGTTCGTGTCTTTGGGGCATTTATCACTCGACGTCGGATATAAGCAGCGTTATATGCAACCATTTGATTCCGCGGCAATACTTTAACACCGGAGACGTAATTGAAATTGCCTGCCTATGGTGCTTTCAAGCAAACTGCGAATAACACGTACTGTTACTCCGTTTTCCTTCTCGCCCGATGAAATATGGAATACCTTGTGTATAGGAGATGCATATAATTTTATTACGGTTCGAAGGGGTTGCGAAGTGGTATGGAAAACATTCGAGAACAGGTTCCGGTAAAAAATTTATTACAGCTCGTACGTTTCCAGGGCAACCCGAAGTTTCGACAATTAACCGGGTCTTTTGCGAGATAAACTTTACTTCGAACTCGGGTGTTGGTCGGTAAAAGAGGTTCGACTGATCGTTAATAAACATTAATGGCCAACTTTAAATTGGAGCTCCGTCCGATCGATACGAAATTTATACCGATGGCTTTCTCCAAAGCAATCACGTGGAAATTCTTCGCCGTTCTTCACCGTTCGATAATTATTCGCGTAATAACTCATGTCGCGGGTCCCACCGATCGATAATTCATACGCCACCTTGCAAAGCTGTAAATTACGTTATTAGCGTTTTAATTGCATGGTTATCGATTTATTCGGATATACGCAACACCGTTGAAAGTCACACACGGCGTTGGTGACCTTTAGCATTCAGCCGTACACGCCGGACACCTTAGAAGCAATAAAATATTACGACCCGGCGATTATTTTTCGAGAGGAAGAAAAAGAAAAAAGAAAAAAAGGGAAAGAACGCCACGTTTATTTTTCACGGTGGGATTAGTCGTTACGAAACGTCGATTCGGTACGGGAAATCCATAAATCTAATTCGATACGTTTCACTTTGTAACGTTAATCGTACAATCTTGAGATAGAAAAAGCAAACGCACAGTCAATTCCCGCATTCGTCAATTTCGTTACGTGCGTGATTTTGCATTAAACGAACCGTAACTCGAAGTTTTTCATTTTCAAATTGAACTTTCGGATTTTCGCGACGTTCGCGAATGAATGTTTGCAATTCGCTTCCTCCATTTCCCGAGAGGAACTTTCCTATCAGCTTCGCGACGATAAATCGCACGAAACTTTCCCGATCGCCGAACCGATCGTTCCCTAACGCCGTTTTGACAGAGGCAGTGATTGTCGCCGGTGGCAAAATCGACTACCTCGTCCCATTTGTCCGTTTTGGGCGGCACGAAACAGTTCGGAAGAAATCTTTCCGGTTTCGGCGGTATAACCGGTTTTGCTTTCGTTTTTTCGTTTCACCCACCACCGTTGATGCACTGCGACACGAGACCCTCGCGAGCTTTTTAGCTTTTATTTATCGATGCATTCATATATATATATATATATATATATATATATATATATATATATATATATATATATATACATATGCGTGCATGCAGCCCTAGAGATCGCGGGATTCAACGATCCTCCAGCACGAAACGCTGCCCGCCGTGCTCTTACGTTCCAGACTCGTTTTTATGCGCGCGACGACATAAACCGACCACGCTCGGGAATAACACGCGCAATTTGCATACGTAAACTTACTTAGAAATCGTGGCGACGATTCCAACGGCCGTCCGTGAAGTTTGGAATGAAATCGAAGGTTGAAAAGTGGGCCACCGTCGGGTTCGTTTCACGTACCGAAAACGCCGCTCGAAAGATACGCATTATCTTTCGTAGATTGTAACAACTGCCGAATAGACGATAACCTAAAACGATGACACCAAAGACGTGAACTTTGATAAAGTGTCTCTTCGCGGAGGAGAACAGAACGTTGGTCAATCGAATTGCTCGGCCGAGCTTTCGAGTTGAAATCCTCGTTCGACGAATTTACCGAAACAACATACAGCCGGACGGTTTCGATAGAATCGAAAGCTCGTGAAGTCGCACGAAAAACGAGAAACGAAAGGTTCGTACAAATTGGGACAGATGCGTGGCGAATGAGGCAGCAACAGTGGTTTTACGACTGGCACAGCCAACGAGCAACAACGCTTTTCATTAGCACTGGCGAGTGTTCAGTCGAGTCAATTTGCCCTCTAAATAGATCGGCGACTATGCACGAAACCCGCCATTAGCGTACGTCGAACAAAGAGAGGAGCAAGAATCGAGGAGGTAAGAAACGTTACGCGGCCTCACTGAGAACACATAATCGTGGTGTGGCCGTTTCGCGGCAGACTACTTTAACGTTTCCTGCGTTACGATCATCCCGGCAGTTATTGTTTCTCCATTTAGATACACACTTAAGCGAGTAATCCTCTCGTTTTCTACCAACCGGCCGAGAAAACCAGAGAACGAAATAAGTTCCTTCCCTCCGCGTGTACACGTGGACGACGCCTTTAACGCGGCACGAGCACTGATAATTAGAGAATAATAACACGGTGAATACGACCTCCGTACGACGACACGTGCAAACGAAGCCTCGCGCGCACGAGTAGTCCTCGCTCGTTGTTCGATTAAAACGAGCAAAGGCGATCTAACAGCCGGCAAGGCGAGGCGAGGTGTAATCGCGGCCATAACTTAACACGTTAATTAGCCAAATTAATGATTCTGATCGTTCGGCGATAAAATTTCACGCGCCGGAACGCACGAGCCATCCGCGAGACGACGCAGATCCCCTCTCTGCGTGCCGTACGACCGAGCTGAAAAGCGCGTGCTGTTTCTGTGTTAACGTTTAACGTTTCACGACACATATACGTCTCTCTCGTATGGGAGAAAGACATGAATTCCACGGTTCGATCGACGAACCTTGGCCGCATCGGCCGGCAGTGACGGATGTCGACAGAGTCGATAAAATCATTTCTTACGGACCGTACGACCGATCGTGCGATCGGTGTCAACCGCGTAAATTGACGTCGATACGACTTGCTTATCGAGTTCTAAAAGAATCGACGATCGGTCTTCACCGAACGAATCTGTCGCGGTTACACGACCCGCCTTATGACTGGCCTGGTGTTTTCATGAAACGACGCTTTCCGTCGATCGATGATGTCGATAAATGTCCAAACGACCATATCCGATCGCGAACACGCCGTTCGGAGGATCGATAGCCGTTCACCGTACAAAGGCTGGCCGGCAAAAAAACGAGATATTCGCCTAGGCTGCTGCCACGTTGCTCGTTCCAGACGACGCGGACGACAAAGTGGCCCCTGCCATTTGCTCTCCCGATCTGGATACATCACGTGGAAAATGATGAAGCTACGGCAAATCGCTGCGACAGACGCGAAGAAAACCAAAGAGGGAAACAGGAAAGTAGAAACAGGGGGAGGAAAAACACAGCGAGAGAGAAGAGAGGAGACGATCACACGGAAAGGAGAGAGCCATCGACTTACATATATATATATATATATATATATATATATATATATATATATATATATCGCTTCGAACGTGAATTATCGTGGCACGATAACGCCGCGAAGTCGTGTACGATGTCGCGAGGCAGCGAGGCTCTTTGCTATCTCACGGCAATCTAAATAATGCAGATAAGCGGAAGAAAATTGCGGCAGCCAAGAACACGGTGTCTTTTCATATCTGCTTGTCTTCTATACAGTTTATCGGAGCCGCGTCGGTTCGAATTCGAGCTGAAGACCTTCCGACAGAGATCCGAATAACGTCGCGCGCGGCATGAGGATGTTATTGCGTCACAGATGTAATTTGCGTTTGCTTGGTTTTACGAGGAAATATTCGTGGGCGCCTTTATTTATGATCAACGTTCGTCGACAGTATGACTTTATTACGAGAGAAGTGGCCCTGTTAACTTGACAAAGACATAGACCGCATAAATCGTCAATGAATATTACATTCGAATTAAATGTATTGCCCGTCCGATTACAAATCGTTGCCATAAAACAATATACGTACGCACGTGTCTATAATTTTACGAGATTCGAAACTGACGTGTCTAATCATTGTCACCGGGTACAAACTCGAAGTTTTTAACACGATGATTCATCCAGACATTTCAATGGCGTCGTTCGCCAAATTTTACGGCAAAGTGTGCCGTAAACGTATTATTTATCGCGATTGGTAGCCAGTATATATGTGTATGCATCAGTGATAAAATCGTAAAGACGTCGCGGATCTCAATTTAACGTAGTAGAAAGTACCGTAGAAGGTGGGGTTACGAAAGGAAATTCACTGAGTTACGATTAAAAATACGCCTACGCGAGAATCGGTGGACGAAGAAGGAAGCAACACGGAGGAAGGAACGAACAAAGTAGAACGTCGAATTAAAAAAAAAAAAAAAGAAAAGAGAAAAACGAGCGGCGTTGCGCAACGACGAAAGAAAGATCAAACGAGACGTACCGTAATGTCGTTATTTGTCGTTAACAGAGGCAAATCGATACCGAGCGCAAAACCATCGGCGTTCACGGCGAGTGCACTTGTATTATCGTGAAAGCGAATCGATCGAGCAAAATTTGGCCTGCAAAAAATTTGGCAGCTTCTTATTCGTCGGGTGAATTTACATCCGACTATTAAATCTTTCGGGTGAAACGAGAGTGCAGCTCCATCGACTTCACTTCAGTGCCGAGCCGTAACGTAACGTTAACGGTTCGTAAATTAAAAAGTGGCCATCTCGTTACGGTTCGTAAATTAAAAAGTAGCGATCGAGATTGGCATAAGACCGCCAAAAGAAAGAAGACGTTCCACTGCTGCGGCTCATTGTTCCCGTTTTTTTATGTCGTCGGAATTTACCTTTCGATGAAATACGAAAGTGTATTTACCTCGACCGAGAACGACACACGATCGTAAATATTTCGAAGGTGGTAATTATTTTCCTCTGGATCGCGGGCATTCCTTGTTGCGTGGATTCACGCCTGCCACGTGGCCCATGGTTAAAACGCCCGCGTGAGTAATTATTTACGACTGCTGTTCGTACGCGCTTTCACGAACGCGATATCGGTTATTGTCAGCCGAATGCAAATTATCTCCGACCGACCGATAAATCCATTGTCGTCGGTGGAAAAATCGAGGACGACGGGAGTGAGTAGCGAAACACTCCGGCTTCGTTTGAAACGGCCGGAACTCGGTTCTCCGTAATTCGGCGAGGCGTGCGTGCTTGCACCCTTTTAAACTGGACACGATCGAGAAGTCGATCGAAGCGGTTCGATAGCGGTAATCGAGCATCCTGGCGCGAGCCAGCACGTGAATCGGCGTCCCACGGTCACGGAACAAGATGCATGCGTGCGTACACCCGTGCACGCGTTCCCGCCGGTTACAGCTTCGTGCAACCGCGATGTTACTTGAAAATTAATGCGGTATAAATCAGAGGTAACACGCCTCGCGACATAACCCGAAACATCCGCGTCCCGTGACGCGTCGACGATAAAACGATACGAACGACATCGCGTTCAAATTTATCAGAGACCTCTCCTCGAGATCTCCTCTCCCAATGGAAAATGGGGACTCGCCGGACGTGGAACCGTCGACAGTCCACACAGTGGACTTCACTTCGGCCAATTCTTTCGCGTTCTTCTTACTAAAACGCACAACGTCCAACGAAGAGAAAAAAAGTTCCGCCCGATAGACCGCGGAGTGCCGCCGCCGTTATCCTTTTCCATGAATGTTTTATGATAGCATGGGCGCAGGAGAAACGTCTATCGTACGCTGAATTGGAACTTACGGTGCATTTTACAAACTTGTGGAGTATCTCCGGCCGATCAATACTCACGTTGTGCGTCTGAAAATGGTTTCCTTCGTTGCATATGGAAACCTTCCAAGACGCGTGTACGTCGGGCGCGTGGA
Source organism: Frieseomelitta varia (assembly GCF_011392965.1). Taxonomy (NCBI): domain Eukaryota; kingdom Metazoa; phylum Arthropoda; class Insecta; order Hymenoptera; family Apidae; genus Frieseomelitta; species Frieseomelitta varia. The sequence goes on along the minus strand of NW_025110215.1, from coordinate 1,236,013 downwards.
ACGGCGGAACGCAACAATACGAAACTCGCCGAGGTGATCGTTGAACGAGACACGACTAATTGAGAAATCCTACCCCCGTGACGTATCCAGTGATCGTAATCGGCGTGTCTTTAACAGGTCGGTCGTATCCGCGATCGACGCGATTTAAACAACGTCTCCCGATTAGTCGCGGATAATTTATATCGCGCGCGAAACGCAATTTTCTCTCTCTCTCTCTCTCTCTCTCTGTCTACGACTTTAATACGGGTAATGTCGCGAACACCGCGGGACATGGTAACAGGTAAGCGACACCGTATAAATAGTTTGAGTAAGATATTCTTATAATGACCGTATCCACTCGTAACTATCGATCGATAACAAAGGAGGGTGGTGCACATCTACCTACGTGAACCGGCGTTGCATTCTGTTGTCTAGACGCGTACATCAGCGTAAAGAAAACGTAAGATCAACCTATAAGTTACCCAACGATAAAATCTTTCCTCTCTACCAGCGGATAATTTATTGCTGATAACATATTTACATTTGTTTTAAACGATCGCGATGGGCACAAGCTACGCGCACCGAGGGGAAAAAAAGCTCGCTCGAGCAAGAAAGCAACACGTACTTATACGTTATCTCATTTTCTTTTTTCAATTATCACTGAGGCATGAATAATTCTAATTACAGATTCCATGAATATGCAAACGATCATCGTCGCTGTTGTAATAGTTATCAACTCGATCAGAGACACAGTCGATAGTTCGCGCGTCGCGTCGTGTAAATTTCATCAGTAATCACTGGAATGTGAAGCGAAGAACCCGTTTCCGAATATTTGATTTATGAAATTTATTTGTACGTTTATTTGTTCGTTTGTTGCGATACTGTACACGATGCGTGTATTTCAGAACTCGCGACGCGACGGAGGCTTACAGCTACGTTAGAGCGAATGTTGCACTCGTTGTGCAATAACCAACACGTGCCGTGTCTTAAATATAGCACAAACTGTACACGTCTCTCTCTCTGTTTCTCGCTTGATCTTTTTCTCTTTCTTGAGTCTTTGCTAAATACGTAGTTCGAGTGCAGGATTTTGAAATACGGCGACAAACGCATCACCCGACTTGTCTGAATGCCTGCTAATTGTCATATTATTTGACTTTTTATCCGCGAAAAAGACTGACGCGAACTTTCTTTGCTTCTTCGATGTTACGTAAAACAGTATCGCTGTCCTTTTATTGTGCGAAAGTCACAACTGACGATAATACACCCGCACATAATCGTGTCTCAAGTGAAAATATATACATATATATATAATTTACAAAGTAGCGCATGCTCTTCGTGTAAGGCCTTAAGTTCGTCGAGGTCATCGCGACAGAAGCCCTTGATATTGACACATACGATAAAATTTCAATCAATTCGTCAAAAAAGAGATAAAGAAGCAGAAATAGAAGAAATATTTAAACGCCGCCGATATATATATATTTAAACGAAAAAAAAGGAAGAAAGAAAGAAAAAAGAAAAGAAGAAACCGAGTCAAGGTAAGATGATAATAAGACAGCTTATGCATAAGCCGTATTCAAACCGAAGGTAAAACCGCAGCGAGATCAACTCGATGAAACGGCTTTGCATCGCTCGACTTGAATTTCAAATTCCCCCGTGTGTTTAAATATATATTCGCTTCTCGATAGTTTCGAACGACGAGCAACGACGACGTGAGAGCCAATTAGGATTTCGCAATCGCGCGGCGCGTGGCGAGTAAAAACCAACATAATTTAAACCCGTTGGAACCCGCGGGAATCGGCGGTGCCTTCGAGCTAAATTGAGATTCGAAGCTACGACGAAGCTTCAAACTGTGTCACGCCTCCAAACGCCTCACGTTTCCGGAAAAGAATTCGAAGACTGGAGTTTCACTCGCGCTCAAGTAGGTACGTCTCCCATCCCAAAGAAATATAATCCGTGACGACGACCGTATTATACGATGGGTCGGCAGCTTGGCAAGCGACGTTCATTTATTTCGGACGCCGACTTTAAATCCATCGGAACAATTAACCGGCACGGTACCGGTACGCGGGCATATCGCGTGGGCGTCACGTTCAAAGCACCACGTAGCATCTTCCTGTATCGTGTGCCTGGCGCGCGACAGATAAGAGAGGAGAGACGAAAATTGCTGGTGCGTTGCTCCAATAAAAATAAGACGAAGTTACGCACGCCGGACGGTTCCGGGCACACTGCGCGCTAAAATAACGATCGTATAAAGACCAAGGGTTTACCTTTTAAACACGTTCCTGGCTAGCTCGCAGCGCGATATTAAAAAATCCGAATTTACCGATCTGATAACACAGGAAACGAGAGAAAGATGCGAGTGTCGCTCGACTCCTGTATTATATGTATCTGAACTTACTATTATCTCCCCGCTGCGTGAGATGAGATATTTAGCGAACAGCTGAAGATCACTCGAGAAGCGGACTTGAGTTTTATTAATCTGAAACCTAGTGGAAACGCGCGTCGAGAAAGCACGTCTACGCGCTTAAAATCGGAATCCCGTTTCGCAATATTCTTTCAATTCCGACATTTTCCAATATTTCCCACGTTCGACAGCGTTGTTAATAAACAGCGAAAAATGAACGAACGACCTATAAAAGGCGGTGAAAATTGTACGGCGATTATAAAAACATTCTAAGCGAACGATTAGAAGCCCCCATTAAGACGTTTATTCGGGCTATTAAACGTCTCGAAGAATTCCAGGTACACACCCATATTCCGTCTCGACGAAAACTTGGAATCCAGGGACCTCGGCGCCAGCTGGAGATTCGTGGCCGCAGTATCGGCCGAATGGAAATTAGATACCGGGTATATTTGAGTACCGGAGAACAAATGATATTCAGCGTATCGTCTTTGACAAGAAGCATGCATCACTTTCACGAGGACTGCGAGCGGTACGCGGGTGATGAATCGTGGCACGATGTTCTTTCATTTTTCACGAGCGTGGAGCAACCGTAGCCGGTTACGACGATGCCACGGATTTCATTTGGCTTTTAATGTCTCTCCCGCCGGAGAGAAAAAAAAAGAAAAATATGTAGATCCGCGAGCAACGTACGCGCGTTACGAACGTTAAGCCTAGAGATCTCCACCCTTTAGCGGAATTTGATTCCGTAGGTATTCGCCGGCTGTTAAGTATCTCACTTGATATACGACCGATAAACGTTCATTTGTGACGAGGAAAATTTTTATTGACTTCTTCGCCGCAGCCCGAGTAATGTCGATATTTATGGCGCGTTTCAAAGCAGGCGGATACGAGTTTAACGTTCAACGACGCGTCGCTCGACTCTCCGGTGGTTGTTGTGCGGCTTCATTATTCCACGTGTCGTCGACACTTTCGTCGCCGCGTGAATAATTAAACATACAGTCCGATTTGGACGATCTTTGGAAATCTAGAAACGGTAGGGTCTAGCACAAACGAAACGTTCGATTCGAACTTGTTCCACTGTGACGCATTTGTTACGCGATAGTGACGATGAAAGCACTGGAAGGCAGTAAAAGTTACCAAGTTGAATTATTGCGGCGGAATATCGATGGAAGATCACGACGACCGTGATAACCGTGGCGAGTGCCGAGCGATGCGCGTCACGATGCAAATGCGTTTAAACCGTAAACGTATATCTCGGCAGCGCGAACGAACAAACGGCCGGAATCACAAATTGAATTCCAAAAGAATTCGCGAGCGGTTAGGCAGCGTGCATACATAATGCCACGAGCGCTATGCATCACCGCGCGGATATTATTGATGCGTCTCGCGAATTCAGCCGCGTGATGCACGCCTCTAGAACGATGGCCTCTATTAAATTCGGCTCGACGCTAAATATGCTGATTCGTCGCTGCAGGTGGCGGTTATGGCGGTGGTTGTTAATGGCGAGGCCGTTCGTAGCGGAGAAGGTGACCAAGGGGCCGACGACCGATTTTCACGGGACAGCCGATAGGGGAACACACGTGCTCTCGAGGAACCCGTTTCCTTCCACGGAATTTTTTTTTTTTTTTTGCTTTTTTCTTGTTTCTTTTTTTTCTTTTTTTTTTTTTTTTTTGCTCGCCGACTCGGGTCTCGATGGACGCAATCGCCGATTCGTCGCACTTGCGAAAAGAACCACGCATATTTATCGTCGTCGTTAATAACGCACCGCGAGGGGAAACGCGATGGCGAGGAATTTCTTTCGACCACCACGGGGCGACGATTCGTTTCTCCATTCACGTCACCGAACGAAACTTCCAGCTCGTATCCTCTCCTTCGCGGTCTTAAACATCCAGCCTCATTAAGATCGTACGCGCGCGTTTATTAAGGTTTTCTAATGTGCGAACAACCAACGTCAGAGCCAAACGAGAGACGAGGAGGATCGGGAACTTCGAACGCAGCGAGAAATGAGGAATTCGGCGGGGGATGAGGAATGAAGGAACGCAGGTGTGCGACGGAATTCTTGCGCGCAAATTGGCCAAATCGAGCGGCCACGCGCAATTGAATAAATATACGCAAGATAAACTTGTTTACTTCCTACCAAAGAATGTTTATTCGAACGGGGGGGTCGAGGTGCAGTCGGCACCGGCGAAATTCGCCAAACAACTGTTCGGCATACCGGTTTGTCGAGTTTACGCGACGTGACGTTAATTTCTCAGTTTTAATCTTCGCCTCTCGAAATGAATCATCCGGCTATCTAAACGTCCGCGCGTTTTGGACAAAACGAACGACGCCTGAGACCTCGCGTAAATCCACTTGTCAAAACTTACTGCACGCCGTGCCGCGAGTAATCTGCGAAATTACACGTGTACACTCCCTAAAACGCGTGGAAAAAGAAGAAAAAAGAAAAAAAAAAGAACCGACATTGAGACGCGACGAAAGAAGTCGCCTGGTCGACTTGTAAACGCCGCGCGGCCGCGCTTGCAACGATTTTCAATGATCCAGAAATAAATTCTCCGTCTCGCGCGCTGCCAGCGAAATCGTCGCGATAAAACGACTACAGATCGAATACGTACCCTTTCGCCATTGATTATCCTTTTTTTCACGATATATACGTCCAACTGGTTTACGAAGGCGAGCTACGGACTTTTTCCTCGTGTTTTGCCCGTCCGGTGCGCCACGGACGATCACGAAGAGAAGAAGCAAAAGGAGAGTAAGAAAAAGCGGTGAGGAAGCAGCGGGAGTAGGAGGAACAGAAGGAAGAAGAAGAGGAAGAAGAGGAGGAGGGTTAACGCACTCGCCACACCCTGCTTTAAAGATTGTAAACGATTATTAATGCCCCACCGTGGCTGACCCGTAACCCGCCGGTGGGATCTCTCTCCTTTGTATCCTTCTCTCCTTTCGTTTCCCTCTGGCTCGCTGGGATACTCTCTGAGGGTGACAGAAGAGAGTATCCCAGCGAGAGTAAGAAAAACTGACACGACATAAGCTGAGAGAAATCGAACGGATCGACGCTTTTCTTAATCACCCGGCCACGTTACGGGGCTGTAATTCGAAAGTTCTGCTCCTCTACGTCAACGAATTTGCGTAACGGACCGAGTATCGTCCGCATTGAGATATTACCAGACGATTCTCGTCCTCGGGAAGAATTTAGAGACGAGTAATAATAAAATTCCTCGATAAACCAGTGAGGTCGAGAGTCGAGCGAAGGGGAAGAAACACGCGGATCGGAAACTCGGCGAGTTTTTAATGAAACGGAAGAGCGACGAAACGAAAGGTGCGCGTACGAGATAAGAGTCGGAGACTCGTCGATACACCGAAGCGTAAACGCGGGATAGAAGTATTTGAGAAACTTTCTACGCATTTGCGTAAAGAGAGCCCGCGGATTTCGATGTACGGACCAGCATTTATCGAAACGGTTATAGCGACGCACGTCGAATATCACTGAGGTCTCGCGATAAAATTGGCGAATGGCAATAAATTGCCAGAGACGGAAGTTTAATAATATTTTCAGTAGTCCTTGTTTATCGATATTTACGAGACGATTTCCGTTCCTCGAACTCACCATTATTGGATGTTCCGTTTAAGCCGGTCGCTCGATAATCCAATGATCCGCGATATGAAACGATACGACGTACATAAAGATAACGTTTTGGTACATCGAAGAAGTGTCGATGTCGCATTATGCAAATTGCACGTGACACGTGCTATATATTTCCATGGGAGTTGCGGCGTCTCGTCACGGAGGAAATTCTGCATAAAATCGCGTTACTTATAACGGGTTCGCTGGCCAATTTGTAATTGAACGGCCGGACAGGAATACGAAGAGGAAGAAACAGGAAAAAAGAAAAGAGAAAGAAGGGAAAAAGAAGACGAGAAGACAGGGAGAAATCATGTGTAAACATGCCACGAAGTTTCTGCGTAAAATTTTATGCAACAAATTTCTTGCCGCAGCTCGTTAAGAAAGGAAGGGCATTTCTTCGAAACGCTGGATACATCGTTACGGTAAATGCGTGTTAAACCGAGGGGAAACAAGAACCCGCAATAGAAAAGAAAAAAAAAGAAAAGGAAAAAGCACCACGACCGTATTAAAATTAGTAGAAACAGATACGATGACTCACCATGAAAACCATGAACCTTGATTGCAGGTTGGCGCTCTCGATGTAAGTCACCGTTTCCAGCCACCGTGCTCGCCTGTGTACGCTGTTCACTTCCTTTCTCCGTTTCAATCGTTTTCCTGGGATATTAATTCACTTCACAGCCGAGAACTCGATCGGTCAGTCCACTTCGATGATCACAACTCGATTGCACTCTGTCCAATCTTGTGGATATACTCTCGCAAGGAGAACGCGCAGTCACCGATAATAACGAAAAAGAAACCGATGAACGAGCGGAGAAAATCGTCGTGGTCGTAGAAAGAAAAAAACAGTACGATGTGAAAATAATTGCCGATAATTCGACACTTATCGCTCCTTCAATTATGTTATACTTTTCTCTCTCTCTCTCTCTCTCTCTCTTCTTATATGCGTATATGTACGTGTGTGTATACTTGTATCTATATATATTTTTATGTATATATACGGTGTATATTCGTCATGCCTGTTGAACGACACGTGAATGTATCGTCTATTTAATTTAACTATCTAAGTAACTTATTAATTGGCTATCGGTGGCGACAGATACAGATACTGGCTCTCTACTGGCATCTGATTGGCATACTGGCATGAATACTGGCCCGTTCGGCGTACGTCACCTGCAACATACAAACGTACGTATCTGCATTAGAAATTAGTCTGCACGGTTGCAGAAAACTTAACCAGTAACGGCAAGGTTTTATCATAATTCTGCTCGTTTCTCGTTCCTACTAAATTAAAATCCTGGAACGCAGAGTTAAAGGCAAGTAATTGTTCTACATTCTAAACTGTTCTCATTCTCGTTTCTTTTTCTTTTTTTTCTTTTTTTTTTTTTTTTTT